>NC_049214.1:24787774-25023588 GCF_013347855.1 Anguilla anguilla
GACAGTTGATCAAAGTCGAGAAGCACGTTCCCCAGTGCCCCTTAAGAAGGACGTCGAATGCATGGAGAAAGGTAAGTTAAGCAGCGTGTCTCCCGTCATTTTTAATCATCCCGCTCTGACGTAGACTCTTACGGCTCGTTGGCAGTCGCGGAGGGTTTTGTCTCCAGCGTGTCTCACTTTATCTCATCCTGTCGGGCCCAGAAGAACTTCAGAAGGTCCTGCTGGAACAGATCGATCTGCGGAGGAGGCTGGAGCAGGAGTTTCACGCGCTTAAGGGGAACGCTACCTTTCCTGTGTTCCGTAAGTTACCTCAAACCGAAATCACCTTGCAGACGTCACTGGCTTTATTAGCCACGCCCTGTTCTCTCGATTCCCAAACTGCTCTCCAGTAGTACTTTCGCCTATATCTAATATATACCTGAATATGCATATAAAAATAATAATAATAAATATATATATATATATATATATGCATTAATTTCTATAGAAGTATTTAGTATTAAGCATTTAGGCTGTTGTTCTCATTGCTACATGTGTGTCCGGATACAAGATTGCTCGTTGATCAAATTATTTTGACTTTTTTTTTTCTACCATTTTTGTTCTTGATTTTTTTCCCTTCAAAGGTTAGAGTGCCGAGCTGTCTTGGTAAAATGACCCTGAAATCTTGTAATTATCCAAAATAATGGGCTGCCACTAATTACTTTTCTCTCAAGTACCAATGCTAATAATACCTTGTAGTGCCTCATTGTATCGTTGTTGCACACATCCCCACACAAACATAACGCTGAGTCTGAGACAGACTCCTGGTTATGCAGAAGGCGTGGCCTGTACCCGCCTATCAGAAATAACATTATTAATACTCCACATGGATATGAATATTTTCCACTGGTCTTCTGTACAACCATGTGTGTAAGTCTTCTTGATGATCAAGTATAACTCAAATCTTTATGATACAAAAATGCTGATATTTATAATATCACCACATATATCAAAGCACAATATGTATCCCTAGTTTCACACTGACAAAATCCAGTGGTTATCTTGCTATGTCTCATGCAAATTCTGTACACTGATTCCTTTACATTTCTCATTACATTATTACAATCACTCAGCTGACAGATATTTTTTATCCAGCGCATCACACAGACATGCGGAAGCTGAGAACGTATAAATCTGTATTTGTGTTGTAATGTATCTCAAAGCGTTATTTATCTGACCCTGCAGATAACTTTCAGGACCAAATGAAAAGAGAGCTGGCGTACAGAGAGGAAATGGTGCAGCAGTTACAGATGGTAAGAAAGGCTTCTGCCTTCTCATCAGCAGTACGCTTAGTGCTGCTGGATTCACTGTACAGATAATAATAGCAAACCGGTTATTAATTCATAATTCACAGGGGTTAAAATTAGGTTCCTGAATATACGTTGTGCTGACATTTTACTGTGTGTGTAAATTGTGCTTTAATATTATTTTATTTTTGTAATTTTATGTATTGTATTTTGTTGATATTTTATTGACATGTTGATATTTGTCATCAGCCAAGCATTGTAAAGTGTATTTTTAAACTGGCATGCATTATATTATATTATATCTGACATGAATGGCATATTATTATTATCATTATTATTATTTTATTTTATTTTATTTCATTTCAAAGAAACAGCCTGACTCACACCTAACAGTATGTTGCTGGTAAAAGGTCTTCTCTGGTAAATAAGTACTTTATGCCAAAGTGAATATGTAAACAATGTGTGCTGTTCACAATTAGGTAATTTTCTGCCTTTCATATAATTAAAAAACTGTCTCTTTTCAGATTCCCTATGCAAATATCCTCAGAAAAGAGAAAATTGGTACAAATTTCAACAAGACCTAAAAGGTGAGACCTAGTGAGAGATGCTAAGGTATTTCTGCATTCCCTGGGGACGCTCAATCCTTTCATACATACTGAATACCAAAAGTCAGAATGAGTGTTTTTGTGCAGATGGAAGGGTTGTAATATCAGAATGTGTGTACTGCTGGGTGTTATTTGATATCAGAGTGTGTCCGTGTGATCTTGGCGGTGTTTTGATATCAGAGGGTGTTTGTGAAATTCTGGAAGTGTTTTGATATCAGAGTGTGTGTGTAATGCTGGAAGAGTTTTGAATATTTTGTTACAATAACCCTCACAACTTTAAAAAGATATATGAAATCATTCTGATATTCAACATTAAACTGAAGGTATAAAGGTGCTCAGATCCTGGAGGCTTAATGACCTGTAGTAAAACTGCTTCGGCGTGTGATTTATGGGGTTGCCATAGCGGCGGATTTCTTTTCGCTCAGTGTGTTCGTAATTTTTCATAAATGCATTTATCACGGCTGAGCTGAACAGAAAGTCCTGGGATGCACGGCACATTCCCAGCAAATTCACTTTTTTTGAGAAGCACGAATGAACGTGCACTGGACACCTCCAGGAGCTGAGTTGTTCGGCAGTCATATATTGGTAGAGCCTTTTTCATAAAAAATGGGCGGGGACTGCGTCCCTTCTGGATGACAGTGAGAAAACAAGGTGAATATGCAGCAGAACTGTATTTACAGAAAATGGACGCCCCCAGTTCTAGAGAGACAACCACTTTAAGGCAGTGCTTAAAGGACGTGATGTGAAGGAAAAGTGAACTTACATTTGCCTTTAAATTATATATTCCGGTTGATTTTACAGGACGCCAGGTCAAAAACCCACTGACTGCAAAAAAAAAGAAAAGAAAAAAGAAACAAAAAAAAAAACAGGCTTGGCCCAGAGTTTCATGAATAACTGGGGCACAAACCATCTGAAGCAAAATGAGGATTTCCAACAACGCAATGATCTTGACCTGGTTTCTCCCTAATCTTTCTCTGCGTAAGGAGTGAACAAAATGACTAAAAAGGACAAACCATCAAAGTGGTCAGAGTACAGACAATGGTCACGATATTCGCAGAAAACTCCTGGATACCCTGTCCCACAAACCAAGAGAGAGGACACTGATGTACTTTTCTCCGACCGAACAGATCAAACTTATTTTCCTTAAACTTCTATCTGTACAATGATTCTTCTTCCCTTTTTATTGTATATGAAACTAACTCTCCAAAATTAGTCTGGTGGTGGAAATTCAAAAGTATAAAGAGCATTATTTGAAGACACTATTTGAAGACAATTCCATTGAAAAGCAAATATACAATTCAATAATAATCCTCTCTTCCTTGTTTTGGAAGTGCAATTGACCCAATGAAATAAAAAATGAAAAATGATATTAACTGTTAATGAAATGTATTTAAATATGTTCTTGGAGTTTCTCTACTATTTATGTGGATAAATAAAAGTCTATAAGATATTAAAGCCAAACTGTATTCTTTATGTCTGTCAAGAAGAAAAAATATATCTTTGTTTTTGTTAATACTGAATGTTCCTTTTTTCATCTGTATTTCCAAAATGTTTATTTGAACATGAAATAAAATAATAATATTGTGCTTTTTTAACCAAAATGATCACACTGTAAGTGTGTACTCTGGCTGACCAGGATGAAGGTGTTGGAACCAGTACTAAAAAGGCTCTATTCTTAACCAATAAGCCGCTCTCTTCCCAGCAGTGGTTCTGTCCTTAACCAATCAGCAGGACTCTTCCCTGCAGTGGTTCTGTTCTTAACCAATCAGCTGGACTCTTGTCCCAGCAGCAGTAGCTACGAGCAGAAATTCACTGTGAGGATAATGATGCTTAAACAGTTCAGTCTGTCTAATTTCCAATCAAACAGTCTAATTTCACTCAAACAGGACTTCTCACCTTTGACCCCAAACAGGACTTCTGACCTTTGGCCTCAGTGCCCCTAGCCCACAGCCATTGGCTGAGAACCGCCTGGATTTCAGCACAGATGTGGGGAAGAGGTCCTTCTGCTCTTGGGAGGAGGGTACATTTCCGGTACCTACCCCATGCCCCCTCTAAACCACTTCCCTGTATGCTTACCCCACAGGTTTCCACGTGTTCTAAAAATACAGAAAAAACAGGGCAGGAGTTTGGGTTCATCCAAACTGATGAATACTGCTTTGGGGAGCTATGCTAATTGCTACAGTTCAACGGTTGAGACGGGTGAGCCAATATTATCCCAGCTGCAATGTAGGGCGACAGTGAGAGCAAAGCAATTATAGAAAAATCATCTCAAATCCTGCATGGAGTTCGAAAAAAAGCATTTGAGCACTTGCCAGGATCGATGGGGAAATAGGTGGAGCCAAGCCTAGGAAATCTGTGGAAGAAAACCAGCCTTAGTTTACTACAGACTTAAAACTGGGATGTCAATTGACCTGTCAGAAGGACAATAGCCCAAAGTACAAGGCCAAATATACTCTATACCAGTCTGACAGGGAAAAGGTGACTATCTTTGAGGGTCCCAATCGCTCAAGACTTTTAGTTCATTATTTACCATTCATATTTTACTTTTCTGAAGCACACCCAAGTCTTTAGGAACTCTTAAATAGTCATCCATGACTTCCTCTTTCACTACAGTATAGGTGACACACAGACCAAACTCCCTTGGTCATCCATCAACATTGGGAAGAATTTAACACAAATTAAATGAGACCAAAGGTTGCTGACCTTCATAAATCAGGCAATGGCTTAGAAAATAGCTAAGCATCTGAAATTACCCATCTCCTCTACTAGGGTAATAGTTAAGAAGTTTCCAACAACTTGTGCTGTGATGAACCTGCCTGGAAAAGCACATAAGTGTATATTACCCCCACGCACCTCCATGTCATCAAGCTATTTGGATGGCTTGACAGAAGAAAACCTCTACTGTCATCCAAACAAAAGTAAGTACCCGGACTTTGCTAAACTTCACAGGAATAAAAAGAAGCATGTTCATGTAGAAAATAACTTAATCCTCACTGTGAAGAATGGTGGTAGATCTGTGATTTTGTGGGGCTGTTTTACTTCCAAAGCCCTGGGAACCTAGTTAGGGTGCATGTCATCATGGACTTCTTCAAATACCAGGATATTTTAGATCAGTTCCTCTGGTGGAAAAGGGGCTATAGTTCCATTTTAGGGGGTCACACAATGTATGCCTACATCCTGGAGAATGTTCTTTATCTTTTCGGCAGTTGAGAAGGGGTTTTTCTTCACAATTAAAAGTATTCTTTGTCATCCACTACAGTGGTTATCCATGGTTTGCCGGGTCATTTGCTATTGCTGAGCTCCACAGTGCATTCTTGTTTCTTAACCATGTTTCAAACAGTTGATTTTGACACACCCAATGTTTTGGCTGTGACTCTAATCAATTTATTCAGATTTCTCAGCCTCATGATGGCCTGCTTAACTGGCATTGACACACTTAGAGTCAACTCTAGGCCTTCTGAAAGCTGTCTTGTGAACTAATGATGCAACAATGCACAGCTGGCCAAGAAACAGCTGAGCAGCCAGCTATCCTAATACTTTTGGTCCTCAAATTGGGGGAACTATGTATAAAAGGGGCTGTAAATCCTACACAGTTCATCCGATATGAATGTAAACACCCTCAGATTAAAGCTGAAGAAATGAAGAAAGCATAAAACTTAGGGTCCGAACACAGTCGTGTTCGGACCCTAACGTGTGGAGGGAAAACAAACACAGATGTGCTCCTGGAACCACTGTGGACATTTCCTGCCCTCTTTTAGTTCCTACAACCCGGTGGAAAACAGGCGCAAGTATGAAAAATATATACGGATTGTCCAATAAATACCGGTAAATACCCTTAAATTAGAGCGGACTGACAGACCACATATTCCAATGTGCTGGAGCCAAAAATATAAAGATAGTGTCACTGTCCAAATACCTACGGTCTCCTCTGTAAATATATTTTTCATACTGTTCATCTGTTTTGAATCTTTTTCACCTTTAGAATTTTTAACATACTGATCATGCCATTTAAAAAGCATTCCCTGACAGAAAATGCTGTTTTAAGAAACTGCAACAGCAATAGCCTGGCACAGATAAAGAGGCTGGAAAGTGAAGGGAAGGCACTCTGGACCAATGATGGAGGACGATCGTTTTTGTTGTGTTACTGAGGTTACTGCTCTGTACATGGCTTTATTTCAGATAAAACGAGCTCCAAGTCTCAACTGCTCACTGGAGTGAAAGAAGCTTTACTGCTGTCCAGATATCCTCCTTAGGCTTATACCCTGACCTTCGTCTTCTGGGTCAATTATCAACATACGATGGCATCATCTTAGCTGCATTTAAAATTTGTCATTGAGCGGGATAGATTTTTATTATTAACATTCAACTTATCGTAAATATATAAAAGTAAGAGATTTTGTTGAATTGCTCTTTTATGTTCATCGGAGGGATCATACCTTGAAAACAGCTTAATATCAGATTAGTTTGCCGGAATATTAGTCTCTTGTGAAGAGGGATTACATTTCAGATATTTTACTAGTAGACACTCAGAAGAACATCTAACAAAACTCATGCTATTTTTACCCAAAATGAATGACCAGAGAGAATATATACTGTAATGTTTATGAAACACACTTGCCTAAAAGAAATTAAAGAATGGATAATGAATTAAGTCATTAGTCATGGTTGTGGGTAAAGCGGAGCCCAAATAATCCAAATTTGTGAAGTTGGCAAGAAAATGCAAAAGTGTAACTGCCCTCCGCCCCCCAAACTGACACGTTTAGAACGTTTAGTGAAATAGGAATGACACTTCTGAGAGCTGTATTTCATAACCAGTGACTAAACCAGTGTAAATCTGGTTGTTTTTTGTTTGTTTGTTGTTCATCTTCTGTATTTCTTATCTCCTTTGCATATTTAAATGGTAGAATCTACAGTATAGAACGTGATGCCGGATTACTTAAAAAAAATTTTTTTTTTGATATACAAATATTGGTTTATGCATTCATAACAAATAAATGGCGCTTTGGAGCTCTGAATTGTTCAGGACAGCCCTAATGCCACTCAACACTGACTTCATTATCCATTGTGTAATTTATGAGAGAATTTCATGAACATCACACTGTATTCATACTAGTTGTGCATCTTGGGTAAAAATGGAAGAGTGCTGGATCCATCCCTGGGCTGCAACCTTTGCTGTGAGTCCACAGACCTCTTCCATGACCCAGGTGAGTGTTGCCCTCTCATATAAGTGGCAGTCATACACCCTCTACCTCCAGGAGGAAAACAGGTGATTGGATTAGATATGCGGTCTAAAAGTGGAAGGGATACCAACATAAAAAAACATGGATGAGTTTCAAACCACTCACATACCGGTGGTGAATGGTGGAACTGGACATTGTCCCAAAAAACCGCAAACATTGGTTCCGGTCTGTCCAACTTCTTGGAGTATGAGGGTATCAGTGAGTAAATCTTTTATACCTAATAAGCTTTATTTAAATATGAATCATTTAGCTTTTAGCACTTTCTGTGCTGTGTGATTTACTATCCCACCTAACTTCAATATGATTGAACTTGATTACATTTTGATTGATATGACATCATGGCAAACTGACATGAAATGTGAGAGCAGTTTTCTTGTAGTGTTCTGTAATACTGAGTGATTAGTTAACTAAAGAATAGACTGAGGTTGAGAATTGGATTTCATCAATATTGCACTAGCAGCACAAGTAGTATAAGTTAATGCAGTCGTCTTATCTACTGCTTGTATTTTTGCATAGACTGCGTTGTTGCTGTTCTCGCTTGTGTTAGTATTAATCGGTTTATCCTTCAGGGTCCAAGTTGAACTATGCGGTTGTTCCCTGCACTTGGAACGGTACTTCTCTCTAGGGTTTTCGACACACTTGTTCTTGGTTATGGTTATACACTTTGTTGTACGTCACTCTGGATAAGAGCATCTGCCAAATGCCTGTAATGTAATGTAATGTAGCAACATGTAATCTAATGATGTCCATTTACCTTTCCAAATGTTTTTGAATGTATGCCAGTTATATAATATGAGTTTATTTGGTAACTTTTTTTTTTATGTTGAAAGATGAAAAAATGTGTTTTACTGGAAAGACGCTTTTCATGTTGGTTACTATGGAAATGTGTAAAGAGGATTTTGTCTTTAAAATTCCTGGAAAGGCTTTCTACCATTTTAAATAGATATCTGGGGAAAACACGCTCAAATGCAATATATCCGTTAATGGTTAGTGAGATACATATGTTTTTTAATGAGTGACTAATCCATCCCAATGCTAACCTTCTTAAATGATCAGCTAAGGGACTTGGGTACAGAAAATCACTTGAGTGTTTTTCATATGAATCTGCCACAACAATAATCACATTTAATCTTTTTTAATGTGATTTTGCTGATAGATTTTCTACCAAATGCCATTTTCCTCTTGAAGTATAAATATTATATGGCTCTAGACATATCGTAGTATCCTTGTAAAAATACAATTCTAAATCTGCAATATGCTCCTGGCTATTTAAGAGATAATACTCTTCAGTTTAGATGTTTTTCATGCATTTTGTTTATCAATGTGTTTGCCATTTATAAGTGTAATTTCTTGAACAAGTAATTGTTGAAAATTTGGAAACCAGTAACTTATATACAATTATGATTATGATTATTATTATTCTATTATTATTATTAAGTATAATAATTATATTTTATTATTATTGTAAATAATAATAATAATAATAATAATAATAAATTACACTGGTAGATATTTGTGAGAAATTGGCTTGTGTAAATGCATTCCATATTATAGATCTGTGGCATTTGTTACTGTGTAAGATACGTTGTTATAATACACACAAGGCAATGATGGCCAGTGCTATTCTGCACCTTTATGCGCCATCTAGGTGCTATTATCTGCGGATTTATAATTTGGGTCCCGATATTAAAAAAGTTTAAAAGCCAGTGGTCTAAAGACCTTTTGTCTTTGCTCTAACCGATGCAGGAATGCTTATTGACATTTTAGTTTGCTCACATATTGACTATTTTAATCCTTTACTTGGTGGAGTTTGGAAATCTGTCCCTAATGTACAGCATTGCAGTATATTCATAAGACATTAAGTCTGATTTAGTTAATACTAAAACCTGTAAACGTACGTCACCAGTTTAGATTAATTTATTATAGCTTCAAGTAGAATTCAGGATTAAATTTAAGAACCTACTAGTGACATTTAAACTCTTGGACAGCCTGATTCCTTGTCATATTGGATATAATCCCAAACACACAAAAATGAAATATCCATTAAGGTCCATGTCCTCAAAACAGTTAACACAGCCATTCAGTTATGTTGAAAACTAGTAAATGTAACTATGTAATAGTACATTTTGTTGTTTTTGCACAAATTCCAAAATGAAATGCAATTTTGCAAACACACTTCAGAAAAACTATAAAATTCTAATTTTAAATTGGCTGTGATGTCACATTATCCATGATAAGATGTCATATATTGTGGAGAACCAGAAGATTCCTTCCTGGTCTTCCTTTTTCTTTTTTTTTACAGGTGGTTCCCTGTCCTACATATCACTGCAGCTCCAAACACTGTTTTTCCCTTTCCATCTCCAAATGTGAATTAAATTGCTTTCATGAGCAATACATCATGGATTTGGAGTGATTTACGTAATGGGTACAAATAACACATTTTCAGCACCAATTTTGCCCTTTAAATTGTTCTGGAGAGATTTTGCACTACACCACATGTTGAAATCACACCACCGTCTACAAGTTTGTGATTAAAAATATGAGTTATGAAAAATATTTGAATGGTTAGCCTTTACTGTGTAATATCTTTCACGAGATGGGATAAACCACCATCTTCTCATGAAAAACAACACTTTAGTGACCGGTGAAAACACTCAAACATGAATGTTTGTTCAGAACAGCAAACAGCTTAATAGAAACAGCTGGTGGATTTAAATGTTATCTTTAAGTGCTTTAGGCTTGACTGGAATCATTTTTAAAAATCTGATCTTAACGCAGACTTCTCTTCATATTCACTTAACATGAAATTTCAGCAGGTGTCACAGAAACTGTTTATCATGGATCAGAAATATCCTGAAATCCTGTTCAGGATATTTTTATAGCCTGCTTTGAAAGTTTAGCTTCACAGGTCACTATACTCCAGGCAATGTTCAAAAATAAACCAAAATCACAATATTAGGGAAGACATTTACCAGTTTAAAAAAAAAAAAAAAAAAAAATTTTTGTGTTCATGTTGTAAATGAGAAACGTTCTGGGTTAGCCTTTGCAGGGACAGCCATCCATGTTTGCCCATGTGTATATTAATACACTGATATTTATGTATTCATTTATAAACATGTAGGGCACTGTCAGTGTAGTACCCAGCACTGTTTGGTTCACAAAATGGTGTCCTGTGGTGGGGGACACATAAAATTCCCAATTTTAAAACCTGTGCGCTGTGTCACCCCAACTTCTGGATTTATGGTTATGTGTTTTTCAAAAATAATAATTAACTTGCTTTCTAAAATCCAGCGGTGTGTTTCAGGCTTAAGGCTATAAGAGACAGAGCAGCTGTTACTAGCCTTAAATCTAAGTTTAAGATTATCCATCACAGCATAGCATTTAACGCTTAGTGCCCAGTGCTCTTGGTCCTTTCAATATTTCTTACTTGTTAGTTTTCTATTTACTTGTTGTATTATTTGCATATCACAAGGATGCCACCCCTTCAATATAAAAAAGATCTGATATGCCTAATACGCCTAATAATCTTAATAGGTTTAAAAGTTAATACAAAGTTAATTGAACAAAATTCTATGTTATATGATACAAACAGTCTTTAATCTATTTTTTCGGATTATATTTATGTTTACCGATAGCAAGATTCATGATGGAATCAAAAAAGTTCTATTCTTTGATACTCATAAGGCCCCCAGAAACGTCAATTAGTGCATGTTCAAAGTATTACGTATAGAACAATACATACAACTTCATCATATAATACAATTTGACCAATGCAAGCAACTCATTTTAACATGTTAATAGTAGGGTAATCGCGCAGTATTCACGTTACCATCCACTCATACGACGGCAAACTTGCTCGCACAGTCTCGCGGTGCACGATTTGAATGGGTGATTTTTAAAGACTGCAACCTACTGAGCCTACCGGTTAGTAGGCAGGCTACCTACTGCACGATTTAATTCGTGGCTTTTTAAAGATTGGACTACATTAAAATGCACGATGATGTATAAATGAATGATATGTATAAAATGAATGTAATGTACCCAATTGATATTTGCTGTATCGTGTAACTGCGCTCCCGCAGTGTGCGTTTCAAAATAAAAGTCCATAGCGAAAGTTCTTCGGTACAATTATTTAACTTTAACTGTTTAACTGTTTCCAGTATTGGGAGTGGCATGTGCCCCTCGCTTCCTGCGCCCCTAACCATTAGTGAAATACTATATGTACTTGAATTGTTAAATACTAATGACGGAGCAGGAGTGTGTGGGGATGAGTTTTCGTGGGAACTTATTTTCACTAACACCGGAACCACCTCGGTTAGAATATCTGGAAGAACCACTGGAGGCTGAAGGAAGAGACAGAGCAGGCTAACATCGGGTCAGCAGGTGTTTCCATGTAGACATATGCATAAGTGTTCGTTAATAAAATGTAATTAGCGGGGTTATTGGTGACCGCAGTCAGTGAACAGCTTCGGGTGAGATGATACTGTAAAAGAGACTAAAGGATTGTGCCAAAGCAGCACTAAGTGGTGGACGTGCTCGATTTATGCTCTGCATTATAGGCTGCATCATTTCCGAATTGTCTACCCCTCTGCCAAACCTG
This sequence comes from Anguilla anguilla, assembly GCF_013347855.1. Classification (NCBI taxonomy): domain Eukaryota; kingdom Metazoa; phylum Chordata; class Actinopteri; order Anguilliformes; family Anguillidae; genus Anguilla; species Anguilla anguilla. The sequence continues at coordinate 24,799,506 of NC_049214.1, forward strand.
GATGTATGAAAGTTTTTTAATGCCAAAATTTAAAACAATTAACACACTGAAGTACATGGCTATATCGATTAATAATGACGCCAATTAATATGCCCTAATAAAAAGCAATGCACAGGGTGATACTTCAGTGTTTATTGCAGAGGACGACAGTTATCTGCATATCTTACCCCCTGCAGATAGCTACTAGCCTACTGCAAGCCTTGGCACAAAATGCGCATAAAAACAGGCGATTAAAGGAGCGATTTATGTCAGTAACCAGTGTGCTGCCGAGTCCTGCTTTAAGCGTGTGAACAAAGCCATCCACTACAAAATCACGCTTATAAAAGAAATGTTGCTCTTAAATGTATGTTACAGTTGAACACTCATACGATATTCCAATTGTGTCATTTGTTTCGCAGTCGTTGTCATGGCGATGCGGCAGGCTTTGAAAGCCGTGCTGATTGACCTGAGCGGCACGTTGCACATTGAAGACACAGTGGTGCCTGGAGCCCCGGAAGCCCTCAAAAGGTCAGTTGGTACTTTGAGAACAATCATCTCTGCACCTGAGAGGCCATGGACAGATCAGTCAATGGCCTTCTTTCCACAATGTGAACATAACGCAAAGGGGAATGGTGTCATTTTATGAACATCAGGGAGTTTAACAAACATTGCTTAACATTGATGGCTTTAATTACTGTTGCCCCTACGCACTTTCAATGTTACGTAGTCCTTCCCCCAAAACTACTGAGGCTACTGAAGATTTATGTTACTTGTTACAGCAACGGAATTTCCTCTGGTTTCAGTTTCACCCAGAATCAGTGTTTCTCTGCGTCAGGTAAGAGCATTAGGTTTTGGCTCAGCCGGGTTCTCTTCTTTCAGGTTACGGGAAACGCCGTTGGCTGTGAAGTTTGTGACCAACACGACGAAGGAGAGCAAGCGGTCGTTGCTGGACAGGCTGCACCGGCTCAACTTCTCCATCCAGGAGCGGGAGATCTTCACCTCGCTGACCGCTGCCCGGGGCCTGGTGGAGCGGAGAAGCCTGCGGCCGCTCCTTCTGCTGGAGGACAGCGCTCTGGAGGACTTTGCAGGTTGGCGGGATGGAGGCACATGAAGTGCGGGGTCCTGGATGAGGGAATTAAGCTTTTCATAGGGAAGGCAGGGCAAAGAGAGGCTACTAGGTGTGCAGGAGTTTGAGGCTGTTCTTTACCGTACTCTCTGTGAAGTGTTTTCCTTTACCGTACACTCTGTGAAGTGCGTTCCTTTACCATACACTCTATGAAGGGTGTTCCTTGACCATAGTCTCTATGAAGGGTGTTCCTTTACCATACACTCTGTGAAGGGTGTACGGTTGGGGAACAGGAAGCACTTCTCTGGAGGGGAAGTGCTGCCTGCTCTGTTCAGGGCCCTTCTTAAATGTTTGTTCGTAAGGAAATATTTGATTCCTTTTCAGCAAATAGGATTTTCATATGTAGTCCATTTTCAGCTGACTGTTTGCTAGTTTACTGTGTTGTTTAACCATTTCATTACCCCTGCTCACACTTGTGAGACCATTAGGAAGTAACTAGTAGCACTACTGATATCATGTTGGATTACAAACATCCAAAATGGGAACATTTGCAAGGTAAAGTTTATCTGTTTTTTTATTCTATAGGTATTGAGACCAGTGATCCTAATGCTGTCGTGGTTGGACTTGCTCCCGACCATTTCAATTATCAGACACTCAACAAGGCATTCAGGTGAGACATTAGTGTGCCAGATTATAATAAATGTATATGGGAACAAATATATGCTGTCCTTGTGAACAGCATGAACATCCCTCTGAACCTTTTCATGTTTTTTTAGATTTATTGATCAATTCAGCTATGGGTAAACATATGAAATGACACCAAATGTGGTCAAAACTGGAAAAAAAAAAACCTGTGGTGAGCTGGTCTAGATATGGCCAAGAACTGTCATCAGCTAATTTCAAGAAAGAAATGTGAATTCTGCTCATAATTGAAGGTAAAAAGTAATCTTTCCCCCCCATTCTGGGTCCGCCCTGGTAATTCTTCCCCCGCATGCAGGCTGATTTTGGAGGGAGCGCCGCTGATCGCGGTGCACAAGGCGCGGTACTACAAGCGCAAGGACGGCCTGGCGCTGGGACCCGGCCCGTTCGTGACGGGGCTGGAGTACGCCACGGACGCCCGCGCCACTGTGGTCGGCAAGCCCGAAAAAACCTTCTTTCTCGAGGCCCTCCGGGACCTGGACTGCACACCCGAGGAGGCCGTCATGATCGGTGACGTGCGTGCTAACCTGGGACTTGTGTTTATGCCTGTTCCTTTTGGTGGATGTGCACCAAATGTTGCACAAATTTTATGCTTTTTATTTATCATATTTGCATGCATTGTTTGAAAAGCACGATTTGAATTAAAGTATTCTAAATTTAGTATTAAATTACTGAATGTGGCTCCATTCAAAAAGAAAGGAAAAAAATAGTTTTATCCCGTGGCTGAAATGGTTAAAGTAGTGAAACTCCATATCTTTATGTGTGGACCAGAGCCACTTGTCTGTGATTGCGCTGTAATAACAGGAGTCTGTTCCTTCCATCAGGACGCCAGAGATGATGTAGGCGGGGCCCAAAATGCTGGCCTTCGAGGAATTTTAGTCCAAACTGGTGAGAGCTTATAGTACAAAGCATGCAGCACAAAGACTAATCCCACAGCACTAATACTAAACACATAGCACTTGTACTAAACTTACAGCACTAATAATACTACACACACAAAATATTAAAAAGGGACTTCCAAAGACTAAATTTGAGTGTCAAAAAAATTATCTAAAATATTTATACACGCTACGCAACAAAATTGGTCTATCCTTTCATGTATCCTATCAATTAACGCATAACCTCTGTTCTCCAGGAAAATACAGGGCAGGAGACGAGAACAAAATCAGCCCGTTGCCGTTAGCGACCTGTGCCGGCTTCCCCCAGGCGGTGGACTACATCCTGGAGCAGCTCATGTGACCAATGAAATGACTCTGAGAGTTATGTACGGGTATGAGGTGTGACTCTTCACAGAAACTTCACAGACTCTTTGGATGCTTAAGGAATGCTGGGAAACGGTGGGCTGTGCTGAATGTGATTGGATGCATGGCTGTGTCACAGGCCCTGAAACCTCGCCCCTTTAAAGGAACAGCGCTTATTATGATGATCCTTTTCTGACTTCACAAACCAGGGCGACTCACATTAGTGTTTAACCGTGATGATGCTTATAAAAGGCAGTAAATGTAACAAAACAATACAATAAAATACATTGAGTTCAGTATAAACAGGGAAAAAGAATCCCTCTGAATCCTCTCTTCTGTCTCTTTACATCTATGGCTGCTTTCTCCTCTGCCTGCAGTGACAGACACAATGGAGGGAAAAGCTCCAAGCTCCACACACATGAAAGCATGCACGCACACACGCACATATACAAACCATTCTGTGTGACAAATATGCAATAATAGAGGAAATCAGGAAGGGGGCAAAGACTTTTTCACAGCACTGTATCCCTGCACACGCACGTGCACATGCATTCTCTCTCTCATACACATACAAGCACACACAGATTCCAGCGTACTCCAGCTCCTTCCTTTGTTTTTTGCAATATGTGAGTGTGCGTTTAGCATGGAAATGGAGCCACTGTGTTGTATGTCATTTTGGCTGAACCCTCTTCCGAAGACAACAGACAGGCAGCACACACAAAGGAAAGGATCTTGGGATAGTACATCCCAGCTGTAGAGTGTGGCAGGCTCAAGCAAAGCAGGACACTTCAATTATGAATCAAACAAGAAATTCTACAAAGTATGACAACTTCTGATGAATTGTCCATTTTATTATTGAGATTTTGTCTGTATTGTCATCATTGCCTCCTGTGCTAGCCAATATTTGATTTGTTTAGTACAATATTTAAAAAGTAATGTTAGAAAAATTCAAAACAGAATGAAAACATATTTTGGGAAATATTTTAAGGAAAAAGTATAACCGCTCTGTTACATTAAAAAGAGCAGTTATACTTTTCAGAATATCCAGAATATCACCTACAAAAAATGTTGGTTTTAAAAACGTGTAAGAAATCGGAATAAACCACTGACACAAACTCTAGTGATAATGTAGTGCATACACAAGATGGGACATTTTCTGTAGAGTTTAAATGACTGCATCACACCTGTAACAGGATTTCCATTGCTTAATACACATTTTTCAGCTGCTCTTTTGCATCTGTCCAGCAGGGGGAGCAGCACACGCCACTGATAGGGTTTCACAAAGCAAGGAGTACATGTGCAAGAAGCTGGAATAAAAACATCCAGAGCACAGTACACCTCCGTGTGTGTGTATGTGTGTGTGTGTGTGTATATAAGTGTGAGTGTGTGTGCGTGCATGCATGTGTGCGCGTGCGTGCATGTGTTAGTGTGTGTATGTGTGTGTGTGTGTGTGTGCACAGTGCAGATGTGTCATCTCACACTGACTGGTACTCCTTCTCCCAGGCCATATACTTCTCTGTTAAGTTCCTGACTGAGGGTTTTGTGTGCGCGAGCACATCCAGGAAATCTGCAGTTGTGACGGTTTCCAGCTGAATGATGGGCATCTTGGAGTTGCCTTTTAAGAAACATGTTTTGCCTCAGAATACCAGAAACACAGAGATGGGAACACAGTGCAGAAAGTGCCCTGGTGGGGGACTGATCCCCCTGGTGACCAAGGAGGTTAGTAAATGGTAAATGGTAAATGGACTGCATTTATATAGCGCTTTTATCCAAAGCGCTTTACAATTGATGCCTCGCATTCACCAGAGCAATTAGGGGTTAGGTGTCTTGCTCAGGGACACTTCGACATGCCCAGGGTAAATGGGCTTGATAGTCGATCACCTCGCAGACTGCACCATGCACCATGCTGACTTGGACCTGTTTTATTCAGGTCCAGCAAACTGGTGACATACAAGTCCTGCTATTTGAGTTTGAGCCTGATTACTACACACACCTGTAAGCGCTAATTATCTGTATTAATCTCATTAATGCTTAGTGTGGAAATGTGCTTTTGTTCCTCATGCTTGCAGTATGCAAGTAATTTTCCCTAATGATATTTATTGAAAGAGATATTCGCATAGTTGACCATGACCATTTTTACTTTTAATAATTACGCCTCACCTGCTTGATGATTTTCGAGAGCGTCAAATATCTTCCGAACGGGCCTCATGGCGGCCTCCTTGCATGCCAGCTTTACATCCGAGCCGGAGTAACCTTCCATCTCCTGCAACGGAAAAACTGTTCATCTCTCCTTCCATAATGTCACACTGGATAAGAGGTGCTGCTGAATGGCTAAACGTAAATGTGAATCATCACAGTGGCTTTCCGTGAAGGTTTATTATAGAGTTCTGCTTAATCTAATGAGAGAGGTTGGCGTCTTCACACCTGTGCAAGCACACTGTAGTCCAGCTGGGTGCGCAGTTCTACGCCCCCGGAGTTGCTAAGCGGAGGCAGCCAGTGAGTGATCATGGCCTGGCGAGCAGCTTCAGACGGCAGCCCCACCAGGATCCGTTTATCCAGCCGCCGCAGCATACCGTGGTCCAGCTCCCTGCCGGAGAGAGAGAGAGACAGCTAGTACCACAGTACTACACTTCCTGAGTCAGGTCTAGTACCACAGTACTACACTTCCTGAGTCAGGTCTAGTACCACTGTACTTCACTTCCTTAGTGAGGCCTAGTAACATTGTACTCCACTTCCTGAGTGAGGGCTGGGACTTGATTATTTTCCTCTAGATCACCTGAGCTAAATCGGACCCCCAACTCTAATGTAAAATGGCGGAAACTGACTCAAGGCCCATGGTAAGTAATAGAATTAATTAACATCAGTGCTCACCAGGGTAGGTTGGAGGCCGCCAGCACAAAGACAAGGTCATCGGAGTGCGCTAGTCCATCCATCTGGACCAGAAGCTCAGTCTTCATCCTGCGGCTGCCTTCGTGCTCTCCTCTGGTGGAAAGAAAACAGTCAGCATTGGGCCCTGAAGCCAGAGCAGGAGATAGCTTGGCCAGCGTGGTGAGTACGCTGCTGCGTGTCTCTGGGGACATTATTTCTTACTCTGATTTCACAGGTTCATTCATGTATCATGTGTCCTCTACTAAATCAGACAGCTGGATGTAAAGGTCAGGCTGTTGTGCGTGCCTGGGCAGTTCAAACAGACCACACAGCAGCCTAAATATGGTCACCTGCAGGTACGCTACTGTGCTAGTGCTACTGTGTTACTGCTCCTGAACTAGTGCTACTGTGTTACTGCTACTGTGCTAGTGTGGGCCTGATAGCCTGGTCCATTTCCCTTGGTATGACTCAAATGCAGTTTCTATGACTGTGTGCAGTATATTTGTAGAAAGGTGGTATCACTGGGTCAGGACCTCACCCTTGTCCTGTTCCCCTCTGGCTCATTACCGACTCCAGCTCATCTAGGAAAATGGTAGATGGGGCGTGGTACCGGGCCAGCTCAAAAAGAACCTGAAGGGGAAAGATACCAGTCAACTTAAAGTGCTGGAATGAGACTCTGTTCTCAGACTGTCAATTATCGTCAATAGAAATGGCTGAAACATAAGTGTACATTAGGCCATTCCACTCAACCTCAGAGCCTGTAAACATGAAACGGTGAGAAATTTCAGCACACAGAATTATGAAAGAACGGCAGGATCATTGAAGGCGTAACTGAAATATATATCAGTAGGGACTGCTGGGAGGCTCATCCGGTTAAGACTCCGTTCTTGTCCTAGTTCATGGTTGAGACCCACAGTCCAAATCCTGACCAGTGACTCTGGCCGGCATCACGCAGGGCAACAAATAATTGCAGAGAGTGTAGCCTGGCATTAGGGAGAGCTCAGCTGGCAGGGACCTGTGTCTTCTTCTCTAGCGTCCCCTACTGGCTAATCAGGAAGCTACAAGTCAACCTGTAAAGATGCAGAGGAAATGTCTTCCCCTGAGACTGTGTGAGCCAGATTTGTGAACTGGTAAAGAAGCAGCGTTTTGTTCCTCGTGCTTAGGAGGACACCGCATGCTCATCTGTGCTCTTCCTTTTTGATAGCGAAGGATTTTTGATAGTAATGAGGACTGATGTATGATTAGGCATTCCAAATAGGGGAGGAAAAGGGTGAAAAAGCAAAAAAAAAAAATAATTTCGGCCACTGACCCGAACCAACTTCTCAGAGTCTCCCCTCCATTTGCTGACGATGGTAGACGTGGAGATGTTGAAGAAGGTGGTGTGACACTCAGTGGCTACAGCCTTGGCCAGAAGAGTCTTCCCCGTGCCTGAGAGAGAGCAAAAAGGTCAGGGGGGAGAGACAGGTTCCAGTTTTGATCTCATTTCAGTGCTCCTTTTGATACCTCATTGTATTTTAACAGGCTTGGGGGGGCATTATTGTTTATTTCTGCTCTTAACTGGTTTATTTCTTATCTATCAGGGAGACAGATTCCAGGTTTGGTGATTCTATGATAAATAACTGGGGTCCCACAGGAGTCAGTACTGGGACCTGTATGTTCGGTGTGTTATATGTTACCTTTGGCCAGGTTATACATAAGTAAATTATCTTTTCACGTTTATGAAGATAATCATTGGGGGTGTATTACAGGAAAAATACAGGAAGTGTATGGTGTAAAGTCAGTGTAATGTGTAGGGTAAGAGGAAGGTAAGACTGGAACAGGGAGTTCCATGCACGTCACTGACCAGGAGGTCCGTACAACAGGAGACCCTTCCAGGGCGACAGAATGCCTGTGAACAGCTGTGGATACTAGAGAAAGAAAACGGAATATGACACAGCATTAGCATTTCCTCAGTCATTTGGATTTCTACTGCTGGCTTAAATTAAACAACCTGGTTTTAATTCACAAATACAATACGAACCTATGCTTTATGTGCGATGTGCACCAGGTGTAAAAGGTCCTAATGGGCAAACTCTGTGCACCCAGTATGCTGTGTGAATGTTATACATCTCCTGAATCAGTATTGGCATTGCCATCCATAAAAATAACCCAGATGTGCAGATCCGGACCGAGCTTCTCGCGTGTCACAAATTAATTGAGTAACGGATTTAAGCGAGTCTTTTATTATCCTTAATGCAGCACCGCCAGTTCATCAGTCAACCGACGCGTTTTGCCGCGTGGAGAGCGGAGACCCGCCGCTTCGCAGACGAACGGCGATGTGACACCGGCGCAATTTCGGAATTGATTTTCCGGGATAGGTCGGGGTCATGACTAGGATGCAGCCTTGGTAGGGGGGTTGTATAAAATACACGGTTCGACAACAAGCCGCCGGGGAAAAAGAATGTCAGGGGACAGACACTTATTTGTTGTCATCACCACGCGAGTGAATCATGAAGGACAGGCTCTTAAGTGCCGGATTTGGTGGTATTCAAGTATGGATTTAGTGTCACCTTAAGAAATAACCGGGCCGTGCTTCCCAGTACCCTTTAGTGGAGACATATTCAGAGTCTAATCTGGGAGGCAGGGTGAGAAAATATCACGGCGTTTTGAGGCCTCGCACCTTAATGGGGTAGACGACAGCCTCTTTGACTAATCGCTTGGCGTCCTCCAGCCCGATAATGTCGTCCCACCGCACGTTGGGGTTGTGTAAATAGATATCCTTTAGGAAAAGACAGGAGAGCGATGGGAACCTTAGACCTTCATTAATACACGTTCACACGCAAGCTGAATATGCCCAATGTGACAGCTCTGTGCTGCCCTCTGCTGGTAAGAATGTTACTGCACACATACTGTCAGGTTTGAGTGCGTCTGCTGTTCTAAACTGTGTTGTTTGCATTATTGCAACATTATTTTAAGAAAATCTGTCTGTCTTTAGTATGTGCAGTTTCCATTGAGCTGTGATGAGAAATAACTGCTTCATGCATAGTGTGACCTGTCTTTCCTGACAGGTACAAAGTTAACCTAACGAGTTGTGAACAGAATAAAGCACTGAGTCGTTGAAATAATCGTCCTGATTTATATTTGTGCATAATCAGCAGAGATATGAACCCCCCTTACCCTGCTGATGACAGCGGCCAGCTCCCTCATCTCACTGTTCATCCCACTGAAGGCACTGAGTGGCTTGAGTAGGCGCTCCTGCCAGAGGGAGGGAGGGTTAGGGAAATGGCAGTATTAAGTGGGAGAGGGTTATGGTTAGTGAAATGGCGGTATTGAGAGAGAGAGATAGATAGATAGAGAGAGAGAGAGAGAGAGGGTTAGGGTTAGTGGAATGGCAGTATTGAGAGAGAGAGGGTTAGGGTTAGTGAAATGGCAGTATTGAGAGAGAGAGAGGGTTAGGGTTAGTGAAATGGCAGTATTGAGAGAGAGAGAGAGAGAGAGAGGGTTAGGGTTAGGGAAATGGCAGTATCAAGTGGGAGAGGGTTATGGTTAGTGAAATGGCAGTATTGAGAGAGAGAGATAGAGAGAGAGAGAGAGAGAGAGGGTTAGGGTTAGTGGAATGGCAGTATTGAGAGAGAGAGGGTTAGGGTTAGTGAAATGGCGGTATTGAGAGAGAGAGATAGATAGATAGAGAGAGAGAGAGAGAGAGAGAGAGGGTTAGGGTTAGTGGAATGGCAGTATTGAGAGAGAGAGGGTTAGGGTTAGTGAAATGGCAGTATTGAGAGAGAGAGAGGGTTAGGGTTAGTGAAATGGCAGTATTGAGAGAGAGAGAGAGAGAGAGAGAGAGGGTTAGGGTTAGTGAAATGGCAGTATTGTGAAAAGGAGATTTTGATCTCAGTCAGACTGGATAAATGAAGAGCAAATAAAGGTCTGTCCTAAAGGAATCAATCATGCAACAAATTCACCAAGGAATACATTTTCTACAAAGAAATAATGAAAAATAATATCTCACAATTTCCTGATTTCCTTTTACATTAAATAATGACCTTCTTGATGCGCCATATAGAGTTCTACACATAGTGGCATTAGCCAATAAGAGAGCACACAATCACAGCAAACTATGGAGGGCCCTACCGAGGGTTCAGGGTTGCAGCTCAAACCATTTGTGGTATTGCAGGCGGCTCCTTTAATGGCATCTTGGATCAGGCCTCGATAGTCAATCAGGTGTCCCTGTGACAGAAACAGAAGGACAGGTAGACACAGGTGAGGTCCACACCCTGTGAAACACACTGAAATAGTTGGGTCTTTCTGAACAGCCAGGTTTATGGGAGAAGAAGGAACATTAGACAGACACCAGTGGGCATCGTAAGGCCAGAACGGACAATTCAGCCAATCAGGGCTCATCCTTTTCTAGCGGGCACTGTGCCAGGATTGGTCTTCAGCACCATGGTTCACTGCTTTGAGATTCCTGGTTAAGCTATTATAGCACAAATAACCTTCTGTGTGGGAAGATGCTTCTCAGTACATATCACTGGGAAATTTAGCATGACCCACTTCTACATGACTCCTGTGTACTATGCATGCCCAAATGCCCTTTATGTGTACTACACATGCACCCTACATGTACTACATATGCCCTCTATGTGTACTACATATGCCCCCTACATGTACTACATATGCCTCCTCCTATGTTCTGTGGTTACGCTGACTAAACACATTTCATAGGAGAGGCATCACTTCCACATCCTGAGGAGGAAGAGGAGTTTGCGAGTGTTGGTCACCTTCATCATGTGACATCCTTACCCGCTTCACCTGTGCCTCCTCCGCTGCCCCGTTCCGCATGATGGGCGACACGTTCAACCCAAACTCCGCCGTCTCGTGTGCGGCGGACAGACCGTTCTCCTGTAGGAGGCACTGTTATTACACCCCACACACACACACACACTGCACCGCCAACTTGGGCTGCGTAAAGATGTCTCTGCTCATGTGGCATACATCCGGGCACTTTTCACATACTCAAATGTACTGAATAGACTTTGCTCGTGAAGCATACTACATACTCATTTTGCATCACAGTTAGTATGTTACGTGCAGATGGTACACAGTCTCAAACACAGCCATAATATAGTCTGGTCTTCCCTTTGTGCAAACTGGGTCAAGGGACCAGGGTCAAATATTTAATTATCTGCGCAATGAAACATGGCTAAATTTAGCCGGTGTTGTTAAAATGCCACAGTAAGCACAGGGTACGAGACAGACTGTCTGAACATAAACACGCTGTGTCCTGCGGCAGTGCGGTGTGTGTCAGCCCATCCCTCATCCCTCAGCCACTGGCCTCGAGGTTATTAACGAGTCTGTCACAAGAAGAGACCGCTTAAAACAACTTCTGGAAAAAAAAAAACCGTCCTGGATTTTACATTGTGAAAGCTACAAGGTTCCCTGGACCGAATGAGGATTTAGACTATCGCCTTTCCACAGACCGAGTCCCTCCAACAGACCCCATCCTTCCACGGTCCTCAGCCTCTCTATTTCCCCTCTGTAAATTCAAGCTAAAAGCTAAGCCTGTATGCTGCATCACTTCTTATTTCTCAGTTACAGTTGTGTGTGTTGCTCCAGAATTTATTCATGTGAAAGTACTTTAAATATTTAAGTAGGTATCTGAGCCAGGTCAGTAGAAGATACCGCTTTCTCTGGGACCTGTATGCTAAGCAGACCTGGGTCAAATATGTATTTGTTTTGGATTAAAGTACTTTTCTACGCTTTACTGATCTTGTCTGGTGTATTGGAACCAATGAAATACTCTCAAAAAGTGCAAACCTCGCCTTCTGGTCATATTGGCAGGCTCAGTTACACCAGGCAAGATCAATAGAGCACAGAAAAGTATTTGAATCTGAAATAAATACGTATTTGACCCAGGTCTGATGCTAAGTGATAACAGCTGAAAAGGAGAAGGGCAGACTCACTCACACCACTGTCTTTATCCACGTCCCTGACGGCCATCTTGGACTCCGTCTTCTTCAGACCGCATTTGGATGTGGGCCGCTGACTGGAGTTTATCCTGGGTAAGGCTTGAGTCCCCGTATAGGGGGTCCTGCGGGATAAAATTAGCACAACTTACTATACTCCCATCGGTAATTACATGTGCCCAAATGTGCCCAAACTAAAATGCAAGGCTGCGCTTTCGTTTTACGTTTATTTGGAAAGCACTTTGAACACTTTGGAAAGCACTGTACAAATGAACTTATTTTGTAATTATGGACTGAACTAGCAGTGTTCCCTTAAGTCACAGTAGTGCTGTTCTCTGCCAATTTCCTGAAAATGAAGTTGCACACAGAGAATGACAGTGAGATTAGATACTGATTGGCCCATCTATTATTACTCTAAGGGTGACACACCAGACACAAAAAAAAAATGAAAAGATTATTCAGTGCTCACCTCTTTTTACCACAAATTCTTGTCGATTTGTTGTCACCTACATTTGAATTAAGGAAGCAATTAAAATTTTAATAAGTTTATGCGCATGTTTATACAAAATTTACATTTACTACCTTCCCCAGAAGGACAGAGAAACAATAAGAAGAGGTGTATTATTATTATTATCATTATAATACATGTGTACCCCTCATGATGACTTTATAGCTAAAGGCTACCAACACCTGCTTAATAATAATAAGAAAAAGAATTATCGCTGCTTGCACTTTCTTCAGTTCAAAAATTATTAAAAACTTCTTAACTGTCATCCCACGAGTGACAACTGCAGTTAAAGATAACTTGATTGCTGTTAGCAAGAGTGGATTTTGATAAATCATCTCATTTCTAACACCAGTGGTACTGATGGTCCAGACATTTCCTTACTGCATAGGGACTCTTGAAACCATAGCAAAAAAATATATTGTGTGACATCTGAATAACATGCGTTCAAAAAGAAACAACGAACCTGTTTCTGGTAATCTTTTTGTAAGCTTGGGATACTTCTGGAACTTGATGAAATAATAACTCTCATACTCCATGATGATGGTGTCCAAGTCCACATTGTCGCAGACTTCAAACCTACGCAAGCCTAAGTTGGTTTCTTGTTCTAAAGTGCAGCCGGTGTCCACATATCTGAGAAAACCAGTAAGAATGCTGTAAATAACATGAATGCACAAGACTGCCGATCATTTGTGTCCCCTGGAGATCCACAGGGACCGGCACAAGTACAGTGGGTGTTTTACAGAGGTGGACTGTGGATCAGTTGTGGCCCCTGGAGATCCACAGGGACCGGCACAAGTACAGTATATGTTTTACAGAAGTGTTCACGAGAGCTGAAGTCCAGGGTAAGTTTAACTTTCTAGTTTCTGAATACTTTACATCTGCACGTTTGAATATTTCTGAATGTACAGTATATTGTGCCATTTTTTTAAAAAAACAACAGTAAACTGACTCTGGGCCTTATATACTTTATTCCCATTACCTTATTGGAGGGAACTCTCAGATGGTGGGTCTCGTTAAAGACTGTTCTTTGAACAGTGACCTGTGGTCGAGGCCTAAGACCCTCAATACTGTGGATCTGCAGGACTAGGACAGGGCATAGTTGCCGGTACTTACCCTTCATCCATTAAATAGTTGAAAATGAGTACAAGTAAACTTCTTCTTCTGGCCTCTGTTCGCATCTCATCCTGAAGTGAAGGAAAAATTAATGATTGGCAGGTCTGCCTCCATGTATTTTTTTCAAACCCATCACTCGTGTTTATCAGTTTGGGCTGCCCATTTGCAACTGTTTTTTAACACCCAGTATTGCCTTGGGATTACATTTACTTGTTCATTATTCAGACATTTGAGACACTTGTTAATCAAACAAAATAAATTAAAACTGGTTGAGATCAATAGCCACTTTGACTACCCCGTTTTTGCAGTCAATGTAGGGAGTTTATCCACACAGATAAAGATGTTGTCATCAAAAGAAAAAAAAAACACAAAATAAAAATGAATGTTAGCTTATTTGACCAGGTATCATGACTACATTATGTAATTGTTTAATTTCCTAAATTAAATTGAGAATGATGATATTCTTTGATCAACTAATTATTTTAAAACCTTTTCTCTGGTTGGACATTCCATGCTTCCGAATTTGCACGTTGTTTTTTTTTTTTTTTTAGCAGCTTACATTTTTACTGACAGGCTACCTTGCTGACTAAACAGCGCCACCCACAGTTCCGACACCAGAAAGCTGGCATTCGCCGTCGCCGTCGCCTAGCAACCCGCTCCACCACCCCCAGCAACAGATACAATGCGGCAGGGGGGGACGGAAAGCTAAACATGCTAAACTAGCTAATCTCATAAAATAAAGTGAACAAAATCTATTGTGACAACATACAAATATGGCCCTTCGTTCTCGACAGTAAAGAACATTAATGTCTGCTAACGTATACATGAAATAAAGAAAACAACCAGACACCTAACGTTAGTTTTGGTTATCGTTTTATAGACCAGATGTAGGCAATGGTAGGTAGACTAGCTTGTTGAGTTAGCTATGAAACATTACATCACTACTCATTTTATCTAACTAGACCTAGCTCGTAAACTAAACAAATACATTGTCATTAATTCAATTAGGAAAACACTGCTGTCTCTCGACTTAGCAAACAATATGTAGACTAGGCATAAATTTTACTTGTTGAATGACACTTGGTAGATTAATTTCCTTCACACTAAGGACATAAAGCTGATGAGATGGGCTCAATACTTACTGCCTCTCTGGCTTGTTTTGATGTTTTGATGGCTTGATATGAAAGTTCCATTGTTGGTTGTTAGCTAGTAACTTAGTTTTCAACCTGTTACTTGACTCAGTCAGCAAACGAGCCAGCCAGCTAAATTATAATTGATTAAACAACCGGATTAACTGCATGCATCTCGTGTGAGTAGCTGTAATATTTTTAACCCAAATACATAACATCACCAGTTCCGTTATCCCACTTCTGAGCAATCATCAGCTGTTGTCACGCTTGTGAAACCACAAAATTAGCAGTCTGAACGGTTGTGTCGTCCAGTGAGAGTATATAGCGCCACTAGGTGGACCAGCGTGTGTGAGAAATAAAGGACTGTAGGAAGATGGTGGCGAAAATTACAAGATATACAAGTTATCATGCAAGTCAAGTCAGTCGAGTACGGTGTCTGTAAAATGTTTTCTCTGTCTGGTAACGCGGTGGACAAGCACTAAGATCAAACTGCTTTCAAAATATTAATATTGACACAAAAATTCAAGAAGTACGCAGGAATTAACTAATCATCTTGAGAGCAAGCTCAAAAGCAAACTGGCTAGTAGGCAAGCAAGCCAGTCTATCTGTCGACCTTGTAAGAAAATGTGGCAGCATGAAAAAAGTAATCATATTATTGAATTTGGCACAGTACCCAAAACAAATGTCAATCCTACTGAATAAATATACAGGATGAAGCTCTGTGTAGAATGGCAGTAGTCTTTATTTTCTTTTCTTTTTTTATTGACAAACTTGATTTATTGTTACAGTTGCATTTGCATCAGAATATCTAAATGATTACAAGACATTACAAATGAATCTGCTACCAGATATAACTAGTTTTTGGGGGGTCTCTTTTCAGGGCGCAATGTGTTTTGGCTCTGTGTTACAGCACATTGGTTTTGAAATGAAACTATATATATGAGGTTAAAGTGCAGACTGTTAGCACTGTTTTCAGGGTATTTACATCCATATTGGGTCAAGTGCGGCAATTGTTAACCCCAGTTTGTCACACTGCCAGCATAGCAGCAGGAAGCAATAAGCAGGGCACTCTCTTGTTGCTCAAAGTGTAATAAAGTAACAGTATTTCTCTCCATTGTCACCCCCTACTCTCAAAAGGATAACGAGAACCACAGAACACAACTTCATACTGCAGATAAATAATACATTTCAATATTTCCAAGTATTTCTCTGCATGTTTGAAGACTCTAGAGTATGCCTGAATGCAAGCTGGCAGCACAGTGGAATGGCTGTCCATGAAAAGAACTGGATATATATCACTGTCAGTCATTGAAAGCTACAACTCTGAACCTCAGGACAGTTTTCAGCAAGAAATTATGCAAGCACTTTACAAAGAAACGTAATGAATGACAAGTTTTTTGTGTGTTTTTCCCAATATGATTTTGTATCTGCTTAAATTATTTTATTTGCTATTTTGAAGATCATTATTATGATTGGCTAAGCCTCTCGAGCAGAGAAAGAGTAGGAAATTAAGTGACTGAGCGCCCCCCTTGCCAGATCCGGCCCTGTGTTCTGGCCCCCTGATGGTGGAACGAACTTCCCACTGCAGTCAGGACAGCACAAACCCTGCCCATCTTCTGATGCAGACAGGGCTCACCTCTATAAATCATGGCTCCCCTGACACCATATTTAGATATGCTTCATTCTTATCTTTCTTTCTCTGGATTTCTCTCTCCTTTGCCAGTTCGGCAGATCGATTTGTGTCAAAGGGATATGTATGCCATTTTCTATGCCTTGGTGCTCCATATATATTACTTGATGTAGCCTAAGCTATGGAAAAATGTATTTGCATAAAGACATTTTCACAATATATGAAGCGTAAAGATTTCAAAATATAGTTGGTGAACTTTTATGTTTCCTTCAAAAGTCCGATATTCCTCATTGACTTTAATGGGGAGCTTAAATTGTTTGTACACACAGCAGAGGCAGCCGCAGTCCATGCGTACTTCCGGTTGCTGTACAGCTTGTTTTGGCTGAGAACTCGCTTTGCAGTTTTGTTACACATAGCTAAATGTCTATAAGACATACATGTCTATGCTTAGAGAACGCAGGTGTTCTTAGTTTAGTGATCGCTGTCCATGTCTTTGCATTGCTAGTTTCCTTCCGCTGTTACGACAGGCAGTGACGAAGGAGTACGTCATTGTCTGTCGTAACTGTTTACACCGCCCTTGTTAAAATACGGAAGTGTTCGCAGTCGTGATTTATGTTACGTATTTAGTCAGCTGTAGAAGGTTTAACCTATTTTTCTAGTCTATGGATTCAACTTCATGCTGTTAGATCCGACTGCGTGCTGGCAGCGTCACAGAAACTGGATGGCAGTGTGTTTCTTGTGCTCTGTGCAGCTTGAATTAGGCACATTGACGCCTGAAGACCATACTTTTCACGCCCATTATATCAACGGATTCACAAAATTCATAAAGTAACTTGCATTTGTGCATTTTTATACGTTGCAAAACAACCCCTGATTAATTCTTACTGAATGCAAATTAAAACCGTCCCATATTCACCCCGATCTGTGCTCTGGATGTGACACGTGGCGAGCTATTTACCTACGTGTACAGCAGTTGGGAACGGGAAAGGCACAGGATAGCTTTGTGCTGTCCTGCAAGACAGCAGAACCTGTAGCAGCAGGACAGCCCGGACATAGAGAAAATGGGAGAAGACGTGAAAACAGGTAAACTGCATGACATAGCCGTCTGTATCGCTGTAATTGCGTCTTCCCTCCAAAAGCATCGCTTTCTGGCTAGAAATGTGTGAATCCGACGTTGGATTGATGGCTGATTTACGGGGCCCATAATATAATCAACCCCTAACTTGTTAGCGAACACAAGCAACGGATCTTTTGCATGTGAATACACTTACTGAATCACTTCACAAGTGTTAGTTTTGCTGGGCGTAGTACTGTATGGCAAGACAGTGATTCCCAAGCCTCACGAGCCACGCGCCCATTTAATGAGCAAATACGTTACCTGTGATCCAACCCTTATAAAAATCTTAAGTTCAAGATATGAAAGAAATAAAACGGAATCTACCGAAATGTTAGTCGTGTCTAATTCGGCGGCTGTCAGTGACTGTGGAGAGTGTATATTAAACTGTAAGGCATGGTATATATTCGCCCTACTTACAACCCAGAGTTTGGGAAACTGCTAGTTACAGTGCCCTCCAAGATGATGGTAACTGTAGAGTGTAATTTGTTATTTTTGCTATGTACTTAAGGCTTTTGGATTCGAGATCAAAAGATGAATGTGGGACAAAACTACCAACGATCAGCTTTTGGAGGGCATTGTACTTTGGCTATAGCAGGTCTGTATTATAGAGGTGTAAGCATGTGGCAGGATAGTATGCGCAATGTATTGCATTATGAAAGCAGAGAGCAGGCAGGAGAGGGTTAATTGAGCTGACCCAACTCTGTCATTGGTAAACATGATAAGAAAGATAAAAGTAAACAGTGTAGGTACAGCATCATCAGAGGTAACGGTAACCACGGTTTGCTTTTTCGTTAGGCTAAATATTTCAGTTCTGTCTCATAGTGTTTTGAAATGTTAGTCTTCTTGGCTTGCATGTCAGGTGGTTTTGCTGTAGTTGTGCTTTCTTGTGCTTAGCTGTGTTTTCTGTGGCCATCGTTCGCATCAGTGCCCTGTTCTGCTTAGTCTGAGATTTTTATTTGAAAAGCTGAAAAGAGAGCAAAACTGAAGTGACAGAAGCGCTCCTCACTGACCTGCTGAGCGCTGATCAGAAGCAGAAAGATGGGCACTGAAGAGTGTGGTGGAGGGGCAGATAAATTAACTGCAAAAGGGCAGCGGTCAGTCCACTGTGGAGAAGTCAGACTTGGGGGGTAGCGTGTGGGATCAGTTCCACTGGACCTTGGACCTTCTGAATTCCAGAGGGGAGAGTGCAGTGACTCTCTAAATCAGCACTTAGGAACGCTACTTTAAAGAAAGCAAATGTCACTTTAGAGACGTCAGGGAAGCATTGGGCCTCAGTCACGAAACGTGTGTGATCACATTTGATCGTAAACTGCGTGTTAGAACGTTTCTCGGAACATTTCGGTGTTCATAAGTTTTTTGTTATCTGTATTAGTGCCTGGCTGTTTCCTTGGATTGCGCAAAAAAATTTACAAACAGCCAGCATTCATTATCTCATACACCTGTGACATGCACAAAAACAAGCTCTGCACATGCCATGAATCTCATTTTTCTTTTTTGGTAGGAACATTTTTAAGAACAAAAGTAAGAATAATTTAAGAAAAGTTAATGTGAATGAAGCCCATTGTACTTAAATAAATTCTTCAGAACCCGCATACCGTTTAACCCGCTTTGTGAGGGAAATCCATGTTCTCCTGCCTGGTCCGTTTCCTGTGTTACAGCCTCATCCGGCAGAGGGGGGGGCGATGTCCAGGCTGGTGTCCCGCCGGGAAGCTGGATGAAGCGCGTTTTCGGGTTCGAGACGGGAGACCTGTCTTCCTGGGAGCGGCTGGTACGCCTCCTCAACCGTCCCACAGACCCTGCCGCGCTCGGAGTCTTCCGCTTCCTGTTCGGTAAGTAGCCCAAATGGTATCTCTCGTTGGGCGGGGTTGATAATACAGATCCTAAACGGGCATTTGAATGCAGAAACATCTTCAGAATGCATTTGGAAATTTAACGGCACAGGAGGTAACAGTAAGTAAATTAAAGAAAGCACTCGTATGCTTTTGTAAAATAAATGCTAATTCCAGGACATGTTACACATGGCCCCATGGCTGTGTGTTTTTGCAGAATTTGAAGTTGCAGGATGAAAGAGAAGCATAGCCATCTTGGGTCGGTATCCCATTATCAGTGTATAAGACAGGGATGGCCAATCCAGGTCAATAGAGAACCGCAGGGTCTGCTGGGTTTGTTTTTACTTTGGCACCTAATTAATCAACTAAAGCAGTTTATTACACAGTTACTGTAACTGACCACACCTGGTTTTTTTGGTCTAAGTGGTTGTTGTATTTAAAGTGAAAACAAAAACCAACCGGACCCTGCGGCTCCCCAGGACCAGGGTTGGCCACCCCTGTATTGGGGTATCTATGCCACTCACCTAGGGAATCTTTTTCACTTAATTTTAGGTCCACAGTGACTTGCATAGCTTACATTCTCCATACATACAGTCTATTCGTACAGCTGGGTATTTTACTGAGGTGATTCAGGTTAAGTACTTTTGCTCAAGGCTGCAACAGCAGTGCCCCACCTGGGGCTAGTTTGTCTTGTAATGTATTTTAATCCAATAATTCCATTAACTTTTATTCTGTGTATTGTGCAGTTTTATGGGATAACTAAGTCTACATGGTCACCATCTAAATTTGTATAATAGAACCATGGCTGATTTGAATGGCATGTACTCCAATCTCTCCACTCACCCTCTGGAAAGAGATTCTTGAAATTCGGACGAAGAGGGAGTTTGTTTTTTTCAGAATGGGGAATGAGAGGTGGATTCTTTCCAGGCCTTTACCCAGTTCATATAGCTATTATACATGTGGGTATTATATTTAGAGTATAGTTAGTTTAGCATTTCTGTTCACTTAGGCCAGTGCCTTTTGGTTATTTGAATGTAAATTTTTTGTTTTTGGAAGTTTTTTGTGGTAGTGCTTTCTCAGCATATCACTGTGTAGTCTGTGGATGCTCTTTTCTGATGCTCAGATTCAGTCCTAGTGAGCTTGGTAGAGCCTGCCATTCATTTAAAATGTCCGTGCTATTGTATTGTAGTTAAGGAGGGGTTGATGGCCGTGGTGAGTTGGCGTATTTCTGTGCACTTTTCTATTGACTGCATTCCCAAGGGCTGTAATTGTGTGGTTTTTCTTCCCCTCTCTGTGGTTATGCTTGTCCTCCTTTGCTTGTGTGTCTCAGGCCTCAAATTTCTTCATTCTTAGGACAAAGTCACTGGTCTTGGCAAAGCCAAAGTTTCTTTGGGCTCCAAGGTCAAATTATAAAATAGCAAGGCCAAGATCAAGTTCAGTGTGAGGGCATCGAGGCCAAAAAGCTAAATATAAACGCACTTATCCAAGTCATACAATCAAAAGACCCAAGGGGAATGGAGCATACAGCTTTGAAACTGAAACCGTTGGTTTCCCCTTCTCAGGCCTGCTGATGGCGGTGGACATCACCCAGGAGCGAGGCCTCAGCCACCTGGACTACAGATACCTAGACGGCGCACCTGTGTGTCGATTTCCACTTTTCAACTTCCTGGAGCCGCTGCCGCTGGACTGGATGTACATGGTCTATGTGGTGATGTTCCTGGGTGAGGTTGCTCTTCCCGCCAGCGTGCGGCTGTTCATCAGTAAGCTTGTTTTAGCTTTCATCAGTTAGCCTGTGTTAGCATTCATCGGTTAGTTTGTGTTAGCATTCATCGGTTAGCTTGTGTTAGCATTCATTGGTTAGCTTGTGTTAGCATTCATCAGTTAGCTTGTGTTAGCATAATGCAGTTAGCTTGTTAGCATTCATCAGTTAGCTTGTGTTAGCGTTCATCAGCTAGCTTGTGTTAGCATTCATCAGTTAGCATCACACTGTGCTGTCAAACAGGAGCCGTTGGCATCATGATTGGCTGTTTTCACCGCGTCTCCTGCCTCATGTTCATTTCCACCTACTGGTACGTCTTCTTCTTGGACAAGACTGCCTGGAACAACCATTCCTACCTTTATGGGCTCATTGGCTTCCAGCTCACCTTAATGGATGCAAACAGATACTGGTGAGTGAGTCACGTGACTCCCTTCCACCCACCCATCCTCAAGAAATTGCCTGAGGAATGATGTGT
Organism: Anguilla anguilla; assembly: GCF_013347855.1. NCBI lineage: Eukaryota > Metazoa > Chordata > Actinopteri > Anguilliformes > Anguillidae > Anguilla > Anguilla anguilla. The sequence goes on from NC_049214.1 coordinate 24,820,862, forward strand.
TTCACTTGAAATTTGGGGTGCACATTGGAGATTTAACATAAAGCACAATTGAGATTTAGCACACAGATAATAAGAGCTCTGAATGTGTCATATGTTTCATTCATAGGTTTCATTTTCATCAATTCCCAAATCTTTTGTGCAGTGATTATGGAAATAACGATAATCAAGCTCATGATGGGATCTGGTTTCTATACTCATTTTTGGCGAGGGGCGCCATGTGCGCAGTCAGTATGGCCACTGACTCTCAGCACATTCAAATCCTGTGATGCTGGGGGTTTGTTTCCCCCTACCAGGGCACTTCCTGCTCTGTGATCCCATCTCTGTCTGCTACCCGGTCTGCTTCCTCCCCTTTCTGAATAAAGCATTAAAGTGCATTCCGAGAGCGTACTGTCTGCTCACCATTTGAAAAAATAGAAAAAGAAATAAGTAAAAATGAGTGGGATTTTTTGGAAAAATGCCTGGGACAGCATATCCACTTCCGTCTACTAAGCCTGAGTCGATATGACTTTCTCCTTGAAGGCTGGTGTTGAATTCCTGCTGCTGAATTTCAGACACTGGTGGGCTCTGTGCCACAGTATGTATGCTGTACTGAAAAAAACATGACAGCTGAACACCCTATTATGTGACTTTACCTTGGAATTTACTTTTTTGTTCCCTACCTATGTGTGTAGCTTACCCAATAATACTTTCTATAAGCCACAGACAGGACTAATCGAATGCAGAGCCCTCCTGAAAATGGATTTCCAAAAAGTTTAAACAACAAACGTAAATGTAGCATTGAGTGGGGTTAGCACACTGGTTGCAGGGACTGATTAGGGTTGGGGTTAAGCTACATGAATGCTAGCACCAATCTGGCAGACATGATGAATTTTAAGTTAATTGACCGCCTTGAAGCTTTTCCTAATACACTGCTCAGATGTGTGTGATGTCACGGTCTGCAGGTCGGTAGATGGACTTTGGAATGCAAAAAAGAAGAATGCCCATGTCCCACTCTGGAACTACACCATCATCAGAACTCAGGTCAGTACATGTGGAGCGTTCAATCTGTAATTTTGTACTTGGTGTTGCATGAGTCTTAAAAATTTCAGGTGAGCCCCCTTTTATTGCAGGTTAAAGTAATGGGCTTTTGCTTTTATTGTGCAGCACTAGATATGATCACACGTGCAGGAAGTGCTCCATACAGGCTTAATATGTCCTCATTTTATCTATCGAAACACTTTGCTACATGTATGAAATGCAAAGTTTAGCACCGGTTTCACTGGATCGGAAGGTTTTGATTGATGTTGGGGGAGGTGCAAAGATATGGGATGCACCTGGTCTTAGAACAAGCCGCAAAAACAATGAATAATTGATCGTCCTCTTTAGGGGAATAAAAAAATTTGGTTCAAAACAGAGTAGCTGAGATCTGTGCATGTTCCATGCCATGATCTTAAGTCTGTGTTTTGTCTTTACATTGTATCTGTCGTCTTGTGGGTTTATACTTATGTTTTGTGCATTGCCTGTTGGTCCAGATACCCTTGGTGGGACTTTCCAGGTAAAATGAAGGATAAATAAAAGGCTCAAAATGAACAGTGTTTATGAGACGGGAAGGCATCCCTGATAGTGTCTCTGTGTGTTTTGTTTTGCAGATCTTTATTGTGTATTTCATCGCTGGCATTAAGAAGCTGGACTCCGATTGGGTGGGCGGATACTCCATGTCCTACCTGGCCCACCACTGGCTGTTCGACCCTTTCAAGTGAGCCAGTCTGTGATGCCGGGTTTTTTTGGCGGTGGTGGTGGTGAGTTTGGCTCTGGGTGACCGTGCTCATGTATGGGTGTTGTTTTCCCCCCCTGCAGGCTAATTCTGCCGGTGGAGACGGTCAGTCTCCTGGTGGTCCACGGCGGAGGCCTCATTCTGGACCTGTCCGCCGGGTATCTGCTCTTCTTCGACGCCACGCGTCCCGTCGCCATGGTCTTCGTCTCCTACTTCCACTGCATGAACTCCCAGCTCTTCAGCATCGGTGAGAATGGCGGGTATTGTTCTGTTCAGGCCTGCACGGTATATCAAGTATAAGGGGAATCATCGCTGCCATGTGGCCGTTAGGATTTGGATTTTGTCGCACGGAGGAAAACAAGTATATCTGACTCCATTCATTTCACAATCTGTAACCTGGATATTTATGTGCGGATAGGGTTGTGCTCGTACGCGTATTGACTGGGGTGTGCTTATAGAAAATGATGGGCGTCAAGACCCTGCACCTCGGAGAGAGAGATCTGTTGCTCCCAGGCGCTCATCTAGGTGTTCTGTGACATTAATGCCTGTCCTTGGAGGTGAATGTACTACACATTCGGGAATCTTGCAATTCATGTATCTGTGCCATGGAGAAGCAAACTTAACCTGAGAGAAAATGTATGTCCAAAACTAGCATCTAGCCCCGGGAGCCCTAATTAAGGTTACTTCATGTGGTTAGTGAGGCTTTCTAAATATCATTCATAACCCCTCTATTATTTTATGAAATACCACTAGGATCCATCTGGACACTGAAATGAACAACTTCCCCTGGAGCAGCTGCATGTCTGGCTAGTGAAACTATCAAGATGCCCAGTGATTAACCTGTTAATGGTGTTACTCCTCAATTGTGAATGAGATTGGTTCTCACAGACATGCACACCCAGTTGCTGTTTAAGCAAACCACGAACCTTAGATGTTCTGAAAAATGTAAGCGGTGTATTAAGGCACAATATGACAGTCATCTATAACCAAGTATAGGCAGTTTCGATGATATTAGGATAAACATTTAAATTACAAGACAATTAAAGAACCATATGCTATTTGGAAAAGGAAAGACATACAGTCCAACAGACTAAGACAAAGAAAAGGAACGCAAAGAGAATACTGATGTATGTTTGCAGATTCTCCCCGTATGTCCCTTCGGTCTTCCTTCAGGTACGAGCCTGAGCATGCCTTCTACGGTACACAATTCCCTTAGTTTGCCCAAATATGGTCTGGTCAGGAATAGGGCTGTAACCCCTCCCACTCCACCCCAAGAAATGCCCCTCCCCTCCAGGAAGAGAGAAAATGTATAGTATACTCCCTCATAATCCAGTGGGAGTAATAAGATGGTTTGTATGTTGGCACGTGATCTTATATTAAAATAAAGTGGTGAATTGTGTGAATTTTTAATGCAGGTTTTCCTCTTAAATTAAAGTGATGAATTTCTAATGCATATTTTCCTTTCCAAATAAAATGGTGAGTTGTGGGAATTTCTAGTGCAGATTTTCCTATTAAAATAAAGTGTTGAATTATGTCAGTTTAGCCTACTTATGGAGATGCCTTGACTGGTAATGAGGCTCTCCGTGTCTGTATTTACAGGAATGTTTTCCTACACCATGCTGGCCACCAGTCCCATTTTCTGCTATCCTGATTGGCCGAGACGCTTTTTCGGCGGCTTCCCGGCGGCCCTTAGGGCGGTACTGCCCCCCACCGAACCGGCGCCTCAGTCCAGTGCCTCCTGCGTGTACGCGGAAACCCCGCCCAGTGTCGCCGCGGGAACCCCGCCCAGCGCTGCTGCCACGGCAACCCCGCCCAGCGACGCCGCGGACGGGCAGCGGCCCCCCTCGGCCTCTAGGCCGCTCAAACCGGGACGCAGGCACAAGCTGGGGACCCTGTTCACCCTGCTGTACCTGTCAGAGCAGCTCTTCCTGCCCTATTCACACTTCATCACACAGGTATGGGTGTTGCACTCAGGATAGCAGTGATGGTATAGGGGGTTTGGGGGGTATGGGGGGGGGGGGGGTGGGGCAGTGACATGTGGAGCGGTGTTTGAACACTGTCCTTACAGTTCAGGTGTATTGGGAACAGTTGCCTTTCCAGCGTCAGCAGCTGCGCTTTGAAAAGCAGACAAGTTTGCCGCAAAACTGTTTGCATGATCTAATTAAACGAATTAATTTAAAATGCAGACATTGCAGTGATACTTAGCCAGTGGCTCATTGGCTGTTGCAAGCTACATGGACAATGAGGGTGTAGCCCTGTCTTTTGCCACAATAGAGCGAGTATGGGGAATTAATATGGTCACAGATAACATACAGCGAGTATGGGGAATTAATATGGTCACAGATAACACACAGCGAGTATGGGGAATTAATACTGTATTAATATGTTCCGTACTGACCTGGGTTGAGGAAGAGAACTCCACTTGACTTTTGGCAGGACCAAGGATGAGGCATAGCTTTAAGTATTGCTTGAGTGGAACACTATAAAGACTTAAATTGACTCAGGAAAGACGTGAGGAAAAAGTAAATGAAACTTTAGCTCCATTTTAGGACCTTCCTTTCACCTCCGGTTACCCACTGCATGGTTGAATAATCACACGGGTAGTCCGCAGAGTGACAGATCTCTGTAGCTAGAGAAGTCCACAGTCTCTTAAACGATAGCTTTCCCTCCTCGCTTTGCTCTTCTGGTGCTCACGCTGAAACGAGGAGCTGATGCTGGTTTTATTGGCAGAGAAAATAAAAAACGGCAATAGCTTGCGGCTCCTGAATCCAGGGCAGCATGCAGTTGCCGCAACTGGCCATGGGGTGGAGCCAGATGTATACAGAAGATTTATTCTGAATCACCATTCATTCCCCTGTGCTAAAATATGTAAATTTTTCTAGCGCTTGGCATGATGCCACATATGAAAATATTTTTTGCCAAGTAATCTGCACGGAGACTAAGGGTGCGCTTTGGGACTGGGGGAACCCAGATAGATTCTGCAGAAATTGGAGATGTGCGTCTCCAGGCATTCCTGCGAAGTACGTTAAAAATAATTTGCTAAATTCTGAGGAGAGAGAAGCATCGTAATTACAGATCTTGGTTTGTGGTTCTGTAGTTTTGCAGTTTTGTTTTTTGCTAAATGTGTGTCCATCAAAAGACATGAGCACTGTATCATGGTAAGAAATTGTGGTAAGAAAGAGTAATATTTGTACTTCATATAGGAGATAACGAAATAGTGGCATCTCAGAAAAATTTCTGTACGCATTCCTGGCTTCAGGGTTTTAAAAAAATCAGCTGAACACAAGCGGAGTGTAAGTTAGGAGTGAAAATGCAGCAGTGCCGAAACTCTCCCTCGTTCTTTAAAAACATTTTCCATGCAGGTGGAGTTCAGATGGGACGTGAAATGACCCTGCTGAATTGGGACGCACAGTGATGTCATTATTCATTTGATAATTGTGACTCTTGTATGGAAAGCACTGCAGTGTGACACAAACCCTGGCCGTCAAATGGCCTTCTCAGAGATGATAAAACCAGGGGTGTAAGATTAAAATAAGAACATTTGAGAGGAATATTAATGTTGATCAGGCTAGTTTTCTGTTTGTTAACCATTTCAGCTTCCTGATGATTTTATAGGTTCGTAGTTTGCTGAAATTTGCTTTGTGATGTCACTGATTGATTTATTCAGAAACTTTAATTAACAGGCAATGGAGGTTTCATTTGGGTGTATTTCTGTGGGTTTAAATGTACAGACAGTAGTTTACTAAATTTTGTCCTTGAATCACTGGGTTGCACTTGGGCAAGTCAGAGAGAATTTAAAATAAGCTCCTCTTTTTACTGTTTTATAATGCTCACTGAAAGCCTCCCTGTCCAATTCTTCAGTTCCCTGATCCAAATCCAAGTCTGCATAGTGGTGACATTGCGTTGTACATGGAAGTCACTGCTGTACATACCCTGCATATCCATAACTGTAACGTTGAAGTGATCCGCCATTTTGGCTCATAGTGTTATGTAGAGTAAAGAAATACTGTACTCCCAGCAGCATTGTAAATAGAATTAATTCCCAAACAAAACATCGAGTCATATCCTGCCTGCATCCCCTGAGCAAGGGAAGCAGTGTTTGGTATGACTGATCCTACTCCCAAGACTAGTCTTATCGCGGACTAAAGCATTTTGGGTACATCACATCCAGTTGATAAAAAGCCGTACCAAACAAACAATTGGGAATTGAGCATTAATGTTGCTTCATGAAGCTTTTTGAAGGTCAGCGACCGAAAGCTGCAATGTTGCGAACTGTCGCTTCACAGTATGGTACATAAATCCCGTTTGAATGGGAACCCTGCCTGTTAGATAGTCCTATTAGGCGTCGTCTTTATCCCTCTTCTGGGTTGAGTCAGTTTTTGAAGGGCTTTCAGATGCAAAGAAGTGTCCACTTTGTGCGTCACAGTATTGTTTTTCTCTAAAGGTTAGTCTAAATTTAATATTTAGGGCTGCTGCTTTGCTATACAAGGGCATTTTCCCTGTCTGGGTATCCATCTCCAGAGAGAACAGCACTTGTTGGATTTGTCCTACATGACCTTACCTTTATCTCTGGTTGCTGCTGTGCTTAGTCAGACCCTGTCCTGAATGCCCCCCCCCACCCCCCCCCTCCCCCAAAAAAGAAAAAACCTGATAATGAGAAACCTGGGAGAGGAGCTGTTCTTCCGGAAAGTTCTCTTTGTTGTGTTGTGTTTAGTAGTCTGTGCTCCTTCGGAGTGCCCGAGGCCACAGGAATCCTCTTTCCTGGGAAAGTCACGGTGGCATTAGAACACTGTTATTGGCACTCCTGTGGTGCTGTAATGGGGCAGCGTAATAAAATGTTTCATGGGCTGTTACAGCCTTCACATTAACGCGCCGTTAAGAAAAAACCCAACAGTCATTCCTCACCTAGAAAAACGGAGAGTCTGAGGCATTAACAGTATTAACTGTGTAAGTTTGTGTAAACTGTGCCCTCCTTAATGTTTGGGACAAAGACACATTTTTTTTATTGATTTGGCTCTGTAATCAAACAATACACATTTGGGTAGCCCAAGGTCAGTCAGCTAGCAAGAGTCAAGAAAGCAGAGTGTTTATCTAGTGCAGTCAGTACTAATCCAACAACATAACTGGATGCACTAATATGCAAGATGCGATGATACAGTATAAACTATGTGTGAAATGTTTTAATGTGCATTTTATACAGTGTCCGTACTCCACCGCTCTTTACTCCACTATTTTACATTGGTAATCAAACCATTCACGTGTGGTTAAGGTTCAGATTCTCAGCTTTCATTAAAGGGTGTTTTTATGCATTTTGGTTTCACGGTGTGGCAATGACCGTGCTTTTTATGCATAGCCCCCACCCCCTGTTTCAGGGCACCATAATGTTTGGGACAAATTGCTCCGCAGGTGTTTCTGATTAGTCATGTGTGTCAATTTGCTCCCTTAGTTACTGTATAAGAGAGCTTTCTGTGTCTGGTATTGATTCTAAGCTTCTGATTGCCTTTGGAGACTTTTTTTTGCATTAATCAACATGAGGACCAGTGTTGTGCCAATGAAAGACAATGAAGCCATTATGAGGGCATTATGAGGCTATACATTTATTATTAATAGTAGTAGTAGTGATACTGATACAACTGCTAATAATAATAATAATACAAATGGTTTTTAAATATTAGCTTGTTATCATATATATTTGAACTAAAGCACAGTTCATGGATTTAATCAAGTGTTCAGCAAAGCCCTCTCCTGTCTGTCTGTCTGTCTGTCACAGGGCTACAACAACTGGACCAACGGCCTGTACGGGTACTCCTGGGATATGATGGTTCACTCCCGCACGCACCAGCACGTTAAGATCACCTACAGAGATGGAAAGACCGGGGATACTGGATATCTCAACCCCGGGGTGAGTCACAAGAAGAGTGAGTCTGAGGAAGACAGTAATGAACCCTGTAGCTGGGCAGTGTGGGATCATATCCATTAGAACCCTGTAGCAGGGCATTGTGGGATCATATCCATTAGAACCCTGTAGCAGGGCATTGTGGGATCATATCCATTAGAACCCTGTAGCAGGGCATTGTGGGATCATATCCATTAAAACCCTGTAGCAGGGCATTGTGGGATCATATCCATTAGAACCATGTAGCTGGGAAGTGTGGGATCATATCCATTTTAGAACCATGTAGCTGGGCAGTGTGGGATCATATCCATTAGAACCCTGTAGCAGGGCATTGTGGGATCATATCCATTAGAACCCTGTAGCAGGGCATTGTGGGATCATATCCATTAGAACCCTGTAGCAGGGCAACATGGGATCATATCCATTAGAACCCTGTAGCAGGGCATTGTGGGATCATATCCATTAGAACCCTGTAGCAGGGCAACATGGGATCATATCCATTAGAACCCTGTAGCAGGGCAACATGGGATCATATCCATTAGAACCCTGTAGCAGGGCATTGTGGGATCATATCCATTAGAACCCTGTAGCAGGGCAGTGTGAGATATATATAATAGTGAATATTACTGTTTATAATAGTGAACATTGCTGTTTATAATAGTGAACATTTCTGTTGATAATAGTGAATATTTCTGTTTATAATAGTGAATATTTCTGTTTATAATAGTGAATATTGCTGTATTCAATAGTGAATATTGCTGTATATAATAGTGAATATTGCTGTATATAATAGTGAATATTGCTGTATTCAATAGTGAATATTGCTGTGTATAATAGTGGATATTGCTGTATATAATAATGGATATTGCTGTGTATAATAGTGAATATTGCTGTATTCAATAGTGAATATTGCTGTATATAATAGTGAATGTTGCTGTATATAATAGTGAATGTTGCTGTATATAATAGTGGATATTGCTGTATATAATAGTGAATGTTGTTGTATGTAATAGTGAATGTTGCTGTATATAATAGTGAATATTGCTGTAAATTGTCTGCAGTGTTTTTTCTTTGTTGTGCCACGCAGGTGTTCACACAGAGCCGGCGCTGGAAGGACCATGGAGACATGCTAAAGCAGTACGCCACCTGCCTGAGCCGCAATCTGGTCCACTACAACATCAGCGAGCCGCAGATCTTCTTTGACATCTGGGTGTCCATCAACGAGCGCTTCCAGCAGAGGTGCGCTATCAGCTGTGCCCGGGAACGAAAGGACATTACATCATAGTGATAGTCAATCTGGAAATACTGTGTATCTTGTATCCTCTGAATAATTAAATTTAAAAAAACAAAAGACCATAACCATTCTGTCTGTTTTAATGGAGGCTTGTTTTTTAAATTATACTTGTGATTTCACACCTTCAGGATCTTCGATCCCCGTGTGGACATCGTGACTGCCGACTGGTCGCCCTTCCGCCCCAACCCGTGGCTGATGCCCCTGCTGGTGGACCTTTCTCCGTGGAGAACCAAGTTTCAGGAGATCGAGGGCTCACTGGACAACCAGACTGAAGTGGTCTTCATTGCTGACTTCCCAGGTTTGTACCGCTAAATGTGTATGTATTACAGATATATAAAACAACTTTTCAAGATGAATGAAAAATTCACCATTTTGCACATTTGTGTTGCCTAGGCCTTCACCTGGAGAACTATGTGAGCAAAGACCTGGGTAACACCAGTGTGCAGGTACTGCAGGGACAGGTGAGCGTTGAGATTGTGGAGGAGAAGACCAACTACACCCTGTTGCCTGGAGACCAGATGAAGGTACGGTTCTACCTGGAACTACCTGTGCTACATTACATTAGCGTAGCGTAGCCTTAGCAGTTGTGTCTGTAAATAGCATGGGCAGTTCAGCTCTTTGTTTTTCCGTGTGCAAACGGTGAGCAAAAACCAAAATGAGTCGGCTTTCCATTAATTAAGAACTTTAAATATTTTCAACATTTGACAAAGAGCTCTGTCTTACCTTTGTTTATGGGTGATGAACCAACGGTATTTAATATAAAGAACAAAAGTTTGAAAAAAATTAAACTTTTTGCAAGATGCCCAAGTTAACAGGATGTAACCAAAGAAAAAGAACTTACTGATGTTCTAATGACCTAATGTTCTAATGTTCCTTATGCATTTCTATCTGAGAGGTTCTGCTGTGTTTAGACTTTCCAAAAAGCACAAAGTTTGTTGGTCCAGATCTTAGTATTTTGGAGGGATGTGAGTGAAAAAATGAGTGGTGCAGCAGGGTGTGTTTGTTTGTTTGGGATTGTAATGGAGCTGCCTCAGCTGTTTAAGGGTACGGATTGGTGCACACACTATAGTGTGAGGCACTATTAATGCTAATGGCTGTGCTGCAGTAGTGTCTTAATGGTCTGAACAATCTGCCATGTGAAAAGCTGGTCTTTGGCCGAACTCAAAACTGCAGCAGGAAAATGAGATGGTTAATGGGGGCGATTAAGAAAACAGTACAGGTCTGCTGATTGTTGGAGTGCCGTACACACACACACACACACACACACACACACACACACACAGTCCCACAGTCCCACACACACACACACACACACACACAGGCCCACACGCACACACACACACAGACCCACACACACACACCCACACACATGCACACGCACACGAACACGCACACACACACACACACACACACACACACACACACACATACACATTGCTCCTGTTACCATCAAGGTAAAATTAATATTCCTCCTGTGCTTATTCAACACTAAATCCTGATTGCTCAGAAATCACAGTACTCTGGGAAGCGCATGGGCGCATGCTAATGTAGTATCACAACTCCCACGGAAAGCCCCCCCTCCCCCCAAGGGAACCCTTTCACAAACACTTTGCTTGTTTTACGACACAATATCACCATCATTGTCTTGGTTGTTTTTTCATCATTGAAGATGTCATGGACGAACAGAACCAGCCTTTGATTGGGTGGTTGCGGGAGAGTTTTGTAATACTGGCAAAGAGCCATTGGAGTCGTTTGGATGGGTTTTGTGGTGAAATACAGCACTCCCTTGTGTCTGTGGTGGTAAATGAACGGAACAGAATAAAAGAGTTTGCACTGTCCCAGGAAACACAGATGAACGATGCGGACAATTTAGAGGGAACTTGAGTCGTCATATTTAATTTGGACGTGTCTGTCAGCACCCTGCGCCTGTGCCTGTGTTTGTGTCCTTAAAGTAGATGCATCAAGCCTCATCTTTCCTGGTAACTCACAGATTAATGGAGAGTTTCTGATTTATAAAATCTGCTTCATCCTGAAAACTAAAAGCAGAAAACACATTGTCAGCTTTTTGTCTTCGTATGTCTGTTTAGTGGGTGATTGTGTGCTAACTGTTTTTGTACCTGTGTGTGTGTGTGTGTGTGTGTGTGTGTGTACAGCTACCTGCTGGAGCGTACCATAAAGTGTACACAGTATCGGACCAGCCATCCTGCTACATGTACATCTATGTCAACACCACAGAAGTGGCGCTGCAGAAGAACTTCACTAAACTGTTTGAGCTGCAGGAGCGAATCAGGAACGGCACCGGTCAGTTCTCACAAACCGCCACCCTCACCACACTCACCTGCGTCATTCACAGACACACTCACCTGACACATTCGCAGACACGCGTACCTGAGACAGTCACAGGCACACTCACCTGACACATTCACAGACACGCTTACCTGAGACAGTCACAGACACACTCACCTGACACATTCACGGACACGCTTACCTGAGACAGTCACAGACACACTCACCTGACACATTCACGGACATACTCACCTGAGACAGTCACAGACACACTCACCTGACACATTCACGGACATACTCACCTGAGACAGTCACAGACACACTCACCTGACACATTCACGGACACGCTTACCTGAGACAGTCACAGACATACTCACCTGAGACAAGCTGAAATCTGTCAGTACTCACAGACAGACTCATACACAGGAGACAAGCCCATGAGGTCTTAATGGAGCACACACATTAGTGTCTCCCGCTGGACGTAGGGGGATGGCAGGCTCACAGTCAGAGGCCAGTGAATGGAGACACATTCTGTCTTCAGGTTTCATACAGTTCTTTACATGCTTTGCATAAATCTGTGTCTTCAGGGTAAAGAGCAGGTGCAGAGCTGGAGTAAGGGTTAGGGTTAGACTGTGTCTTCAGGGTAAAGAGTAGGTGTAGAGCTGGAGTAAGGGTTAGGGTTAGACTGTGTCTTCAGGGTAAAGAGTAGGTGTAGAGTTAGAGTCACTGTTAGGGTTAGACTGTGTCTTCGGGGTAAAGAGTAGGTAAGGCTGTTTGCAGCTCCATTATATAACATTTTGCTTTATGTTACGTTACATTACATTACATTACGTTACATTATGTTATGCTACATTACATTACGTTGCATTTTAGGGATTTATCAGACACCCTTATCTAGAGCGGCTTGCTCTGCGTATCCTCCTTACATACAGTCCATTAATACCACTGGATATTTCCTGAAGCAGCAGCTCTGGTTAAGTACCTTGCCCAAGAGTACCGTCAGGAAAGTGAGAATCTGTTTAACATGGCAATTTCCCAATCCAGCAGTTTTAACTGCTGACAACACCCACGCTCAATGTTCGGCTTTCTGAATAAAGAGCACAACTGGCATCTGCAGTTAACTCTTCACTTGTCCGACATGTAAAATAGATTTATTTGATTTAATCTATTAATTATTATCAAATATGTCAATTAACAGTTAAACCTGCAATTCCATGTATAGGTGGAGTAGCCTGTTGGATCAACCTTTGTCAAAATGTACAACTCACAACCAGATTAAGATGAAGAGATTTATTAAATTTGAACAAGTATTCAACGTCTAATCTAAAGACGGTTCAGAAGTTAGTCACAAAAGAAATGAAAGAAGGTGCCAAACCACAATTTGTCTGTCCCGAGATAATCCCAAATTGCACCAAGACCAAAATAAAAAAAACAACAGATTAAAAAATATTCTAAAATATTCCGAAAAGGCCAGGGATGAGGTGTAAAATACCAGAGGAGCTGTAAGATGAAGAATGTAGGACCTCACGTAAGACCGAACCCATTACATTACAGGCATTTGGCAGACGCTCTTATCCAGAGCAACGTACAACAACGTGTACCCCAACCCAACCCCAAACACAAAACCCATATGCAAGACTAATACTAACCCTAAGAGAGTAAAGACTGGCTCACATTTTGTGTTGCTGAAAGAGGGGGAGGGACACCCCCTCTTCTCCTGGCCCATGCATGCTTAATGAATGATGATGGGAATGATCATGCTTGGATTGACTGGGTGATGCCAGGTTAAGATGTGTAATGGGGAAACAGACACGGACTGGCTTATCTAAAAGCTGACTAATTAACTTATTAATTAAAGTGACCTTAGGTTGTTGGAAGCAGGGCAAAGCACCATGACAACATTATCAAAAGATTCATAGTTTTAATCCCTTCCTTATGAGACCCAATATGAATATGTTAGGAGGCAATTCGGCTCAGCTATTGAGCACTTCTACAAGATGGAAATGTATTTCTGGTTTTAACTGAGGTGATGTTTGAAGGCAATAATCGTTCAATAATAACGATAATCGTGAAGGCAATAAAAGTCCAGCCAGTAGTGTTATCTCCGCTTTTTTGGTCAAAATGTTACGTCTATGTGACAAGGATAGTCATACCACACTGAACTCCGCTTGAAACTGAAACTGACTCTCAAAAGTTTAATTCTAAACTTTGCAGGACTCAACATCCAGTAATCTACAGAGACAATATGACTTTCAGTTGATGAATTCAGTTGAATGTCATAGATTGGCATTCAAACTTAAAATTAAAAACCATGACCCTTAAGGTATTCTGTGGCCACGCTGGCCCCCTGACCTCATAAATAGCTTTGTGTTCTGGTGTCTCTTCGGAGGTAGTTACATTCTCCAGTTGCCATGACACCCGAGATTTGTGTGCACAGATAAGGACCTCAGCGTGGTTTTTGATTTCATAAGGACATTCACTTTGGTGCCTGTGTAGGCAAACTGGCAGCATTCCTAGAGTCAGGTCAAACAGAGCAGACCTCTTAATAACAATGTAGTGTTGTATAGACCGTGAACATGATCCATATATCAAATTATGTTGTCTCTTGCTCTCTCTCAAAGGCTTTGATATAAAAACTAGATATCTGACAGTACAATGGCAGCTAGCTTGGAATCGAACCTGCAAACCCTGCGTTACACGCCCATTTGTCTTTTCAGCACTGTTTCCCGTAATGTGCTTCACATCGTATGACTGCTTTGAGGAAGACTCAGGCAAACAAGGATGACCATAATACACATTATAAAAACATGTATGACGATAATACACATTATAAAAACATGTATGACCATAGTACACATTATAAAAACATCTATGGCCATAATACACATTATAAAAACATGTATGACCATAGAACACATTATAAAAACACGTGACCATGCTACATATTACAAAAACATGTATGACCATAATACACATTATAAAAACATGTATGACCATAATACACATAAAACCATATGACCGTAATACACATTATAAAAACATGTATGACCATAATACACATTATAAAAACATGTATGACCATAAAAACATGTATGACCATAATACACATTATCAAAACATGTATGACCATAAAAACATGTATGACCATAATACACATTATAAAAACATGTATGACCATAAAAACATGTATGACCATAATACACATTATAAAAACATGTATGACCATAAAAACATGTATGACCATAATACACATTATAAAAACATGTATGACCATAATGTCACTAAAATTCCTGCCAGGTTATTTCATCTCCAGCAAAAGCTCTTTGGCAACCGCAGGGTAATAACAGGAGTTATAAAACAATAGTAGACCGGTAGCAGAAATTTATTTCAATTTATGTTCCCGCGGTCGGTCCGCTGTTCATCAGTTTCATCCGCTAATGCGTTCAGCACAGCTTCAGCACATTCCTCCGTTTGAGCGATGGCTCCGCGGGGACGTTTCTGACACGAGATTTAATTGAGACGTCATTAAATATGCAGATGAAAACTCTGGTGACGCAGCAGCGAGGTCCTCTGGCACGGACCCAAAAAAAACAAGCTCGGGAACAGAATGGCGAGAAAACTAAAGTTGAGGATTAGCCGACAGTAACACAGGTGGCCCCGGGGGGATACCTGTTAGTGGTGTTAGTGGAGGAAAGCGGAGTGGATTAGCTCCGGTTCTGGCCTCCAAGGGCATTTTCTCAAAACAACGTTTACGTCTTTCTGGAAACTTCCAAGCCAAGGCCAGACCTAGTCTTACAGGGAGTGGTAAAAGTAGCTGTGACTTTTTAAGGATCATGTCGAATGACCCGTTTTGTTTTTGGAAATACTACACAGTACCACTTCTGAATCAAGTGATGTGATTTTGTGATGGTTTGGTTTTCTTATCCCGCGAGGTGTTACCGTGTCTGGTGTGTGTGGTGCAGTTCTAGTTCTAGCCTCCGTTTACATCTTTCCGGAAACTTCCGAGCCGAGGCCGAGACACAGACCTAGTCTTACAGGGAGTGGTAAAAGTAGCTGTGACTTTTTAAGGATTGTGCTGAATGACCCGTTGTATTTTTTCTTTTATACTCTGCCACGCTCCTGAATAAAGTGATGTGATTTTGTGATGGTTCGGTTTTCTTATCCCGCGAGGTGTTACCCCGTGTCTGGTGTGTGTGTGTGACGCGGTCCCGTTTTTCACGCGCGCTCTCTCTCAGAGACGGAGCCCGTCCCCCCGGAGCTGCAGCCGCTGGTGAGCGTGGCCGAGGGGAAGGACCCGGGGGTGAACGTGACGGACCCGGTGCTGCGCCTCTTCCTGCGCCGGCAGCAGCGCATGCAGGACGTGAAGAAGCACCGCGAGGCCTCCCTGGTCCAGAAGCTGCAGCGCTTCTCCCTCAAGAAGTATTACATGCTCCGACGCGGGTGAGTACTGCGCACGTGTGTGTGTGTGTGTCTGCGCACTGTGTGTGGGTATATGTGTGTGTGTGTGTCTGCGCACTGTGTGTGGGTATATGTGTGTGTGTGTGTGTCTGCACACTGTGTGTGGGTATATGTGTGTGTGTGTGTACTGTGATTCTGTGTGTGTATGTGTGCGTGTGTGTACTGTGTATGAGTATGTGCTGTGATTCTGTGTGTGTGTGTCTGTGCACTGTGTGTGGGTATATGTGTGTGTGTATATACTGTGAGTCTGTCTGTGTGTGTGTGTGATGTGAGTGTGTGTGTGTGTGTGTGTGTACTGCGTGTGTGTGTGCTGCGATTCTGTGTGTGTGTGTGTGTGTGTGTACTATGATTCTGTGTGTGTGTATGGGTGTACGTCTGTGTGTGTGTGTGTGTACTATGATTCTGTGTGTGTGTGTGTGTGTGTGTGTGTACTATGATTGTGTGTGTGTGTGTGTGTGTGTGTGTGTGTGTACTATGATTCTGTGTGTGTGTCTGTGAGTGTGTGTGTGTGTGTGTGTGTGTGTGTGTGCGTGCCTGCTCTTCCTGAGAGCTCCTGCTCTGGTCCCACAGATTCATGCGTCAGGGCTTTTCCTCACACTTTCCTGCCTGACCCTGCAGTACTCACAGCAGTGTGGATCTGAAACGCCCAGTCCACTCAGCGCAGTCCTGACCCCCCCCCCCCCCCCCTCTCTGTGCAGTCCTGAACCCCCCCCCCCCTCTCTGTGCAGTCCTGAACCCCCCCCCCTCTGTGCAGCCCTGACCCCCCCCCCCCCCTCTCCTGTGCTCTGTGCAGCCCCCCCCCCCACGCAGCCCTAACCCCCCCTCTCTCTCCCATGCCACACGCAGGTTCCTCATGACAGCCATTGCCATGCGTAACCTGATGGTGGGGCTGCCTCCGCTGGAGCAGCTCTCCCAGGAGGTGGCGTACGCGAACCTGAAGGAGCCCGAGGTCGCCCCGGACGAGCCGCTGAAGGAGGAGGCCGGCCACCTGGAGCTGTGAGGCGAGCCGCGGGAGGAACTGCGGGAAGAACCCGCAGCGTGCAACGCGTCTGGCCAGCTGTTACTGCTACTCAGACCTGGGTCAAATACGTGTGTGTTTCGGATTCCAATTCTGTGCTCTGTTGATCTTGCCTGGTGTAATTGAGCCTGCCAATGTGACCAAAAGGTGGGGTTTGCACTTTTTGAGAGTATTTCATTTGTTCCAATACACCAGACAAGATCAGCAAAGTGTAGAAAAGTATTTGAATCCAAAACAAATACGTATTTGACCCAGGTCTGCTGCTGCTACTGCTACAGATTCATCAGGCTCCTCCTAATCCGCGAATATCTCCCGCACATTCCAGAGAATTTCAGGGCTTTGATGGAAAAAAAATTCCTTTAAAAAAAAAAAAAAAAAAAAAAAAACATTTTGGATTTTTATTTACATTTGAGTTCCGATGATGATTTCACGACCGTCAGTATAAATATTTTGAAACAGGTTTTGTAATTATTTTGAAGTCGTTTCAAGAGCAGTTTTTCTACGTGTATACTATGAAGTGCATTATGTCGCATTAAGCTAACATTCAATGGCTGTGGCTGACATTGCTGTGATTACACTGATTCCCCCTGCACATGAATTGTACTCATGTATACTTTTACTAAGAAAGAAAACACTAATATTGTGTAATTTAGTCTGGTTTGACACAAAATAAATGTACGTTTTATGGAAATAGCACGTATCAGAATCATTTATCCCTTGTCATCACAGCATTTATGTTTATAACCGCTTATAAAATAACTGGTGGTCTTCAAACACTGCCACCCAGTGGAGGGCATGGTACTGCGCCTCGCTTTAGTGTTAGGGGCAGGACATGTGAGCAGCGCAGGTCCCTCTGCTTGGCGACCAGGCCTTTGCATTCTCATGGGCTTTGGACACAAATCCAGGGAATCCGCTGGGCCGCAGTCCTCCTGCTTCCCAGCGTTCCCAGCCGGCCTTGTCTCTGGGGCAGTTATGGCTTCTTCATTGCGTGGTGTTCTTAGATGGTCACCCAATACAATCACCTTAAATTATAAAGGAGATCACTGTAAATTATGAAGGAGGGCTGGAGACAGAGCAGTGGAGATGTCACCACCAGGGTGCTGAGAGCCTGATTAATTCATCATGGGAAGGGACAGCATTTCCATCTTCCCAAAACCAGAAGGGTCCACGCAGATACAGTGCCGGTAACTATGGGTCTTACTCCACTGACCTCAATCACGGCTGTTTGGCATAAGAATGCCTTCCTGGGGAGCGGCATTTTGGGTTTATAAGGACAGACTTGTATTTTATCTACAGTTTGTTCTCTACCCAGTGTATACACACCAATCTGCAGATACTGCATTTTGTGGGCAAATTAAATATTGTTCAACTTGAATCTTGCGCAAACAACTCAAAAGATTTGGATTCTTGCACTACTAGCTGAGCTATCTGGTTAGAAATAACCTTACCCATAGTGTGGCTGATAGCATGATAGCCCTAGCGAGATGGCAATGTAAAACTACCAAGTCTATGAAGGCCACTACTAGCCAACTAACATCGATACCTTGCCAAGTATTAAATGACCACTTAAGTAATATATTAAGTAATTCAGCCAATTTTCCCTGCTAAGCACCACATTAGCTCAATTTTTAATGGAAGTTGAATTTGCCCCACAAAAGTTTCTTTCTCACTACGGACTGTCAGTGCTACATAATTGTCAGAATTTTGGCTGTAGTATTCGAAACTAATGTATTCTTGCTTTGGAGTTCTGAAACCAGACCTCTGGCCTGCTCATTTGTACAGACACTCTTCTATCATTATAAGCACGTCAAAGGCACTAATTTTGAGGGTGAAAAAATATGGAGCAAGGTGCAAAAGCTGTTTTAATTGAAATAGTTTTGTGAATTTATACATTTAAATAAATACTATTTAAATATGCATAAATATTTGGTTCCATATTTGTGGTAAATAAAGGGCACCCCTGTACCAACATAACTGAATCAGATCTTTTGGGTGTCTCATCTGACCTTCTGAAAATCAAGATAGAAACAAAAAGAAAATATTTTATTTTTCCTGTTCCTGTCGTGATTACATGTGGTTACAACACAGCGTAGAAGCAAGTGCTTTTTTTCTGAAACAGTACCCCGGAGTGTGTACAAGACAAAGAAAATGGTTGAAAGAAATTCAACAAAGCAGCCAAATTTGTGTGCCTTATCAAAGAGCCAAAGGCGAAGCATTAACTTGGCCTGTTCTGCAGGCTGGTTAAGTGTTTTATTAGCTTAGCCTCATCCTTAAAGGCCATGACATGCCTTATGAACTAAGTTTGAACTCCCCATTGAATCTGTGTTTGCCTCCTGTCGGTTGTGTCTATACACCGAATAATGTTGATGCCGCTTTCATGGCGTATTAGGTTTGCAAAGTTTAGAAAAGGAATATTGGAAAGAATGTGAAATTAGATATTCTCCTATCTTACACACAGTAAGTCCAGTATTTTGCATTCTGTGGTAAAAACACACAGGCAGGTGGTGCCTTGCTAAAAATTCAGCCTCTACATGATGCAAAAAAACTACTCATCACTTTGGTTAATTCAACATTAGACTACTGTAATGCTCTTTTGTCTGGATGTGCAAATTCTTCTGAAAGGTCTCCAGCTGATTCAAACTGCTGCTGTTTGTATTCTTAGCAGAGCTAGGAAATTCTGGATAGATTATAAGATATATTTCTACTTTCAAAGCTTTACATGGGCTGCCCTCTGTGTATCTGAATGATCTCCTTTCTTCCCATAATCCTTTACAAACGCTCCGCTCTCAGGAAGAAAGCCTCCTTGTTATTCCTAGAGTAGCATAACGTGCTCCTTTGAACATGCAATACTAGTGAAACATCAGTAAATCAAAGGGGCCAATTAAGAAAAAAGAAAAAAAAATATATATATATAATTATGATAATGGGTTGGATTTGTATTGTGCTTATTATGATCTCCACCTGCTTGCAGTAAATATGTTTCTAAAGATTCTGCAGACTCATTCCACCCAAACTGGTGAGGCCGCTTAAACGTTTTACTTGTAGGAACTAAATTTCATTTCTAACCTCAGTTTTCTGTAAGTTTTGTTTTGAAAAAAAAAAAGTGTCTCTTTCACATATTGCACAAAAAAGTCAGCCTTGATAATTCCAACAAATTCATATTGTTTTGTTGGTTTGTGATGAAGTCGAGCTTGCTGGTCCAGAATTTTGTTTCCCTTGAAGGTTTGATACTTGAAGAAAGGTTACTTTGAGGTTCTGCTTAAATAACTGGCAAGCACACAGTAAATGTAATGCAAATATGGGATGTTACATCACACGTGATCTTTCTTTATTCTACCAATCAAGCTGAGTTTTTTTTTTTTTTATGTAATGTAAATGTAAAAATTAAAAATAATTTGACCATATTTAGAGAAAATACAAATACATACCTACTGCCATCCCCAACCCACCCCCCCCAGTCACCCAAAAGAAGGATCCGTATGATTCATATTTGATATTTTATTCAGGTTTTAACAATCAAGCAAACAAATTATTTCTCGTTCCTATGTTTATTATATTAATGTATTGGTGATTACAAGTATATGGAATAATAATACATAGGATTGTAATGCTTGTTTAAAAAAACTCTTGATGCATGAAGGCCTGGTTCCAAACTTATCAAGGGCAAGGCAGACACCAGCCATAGTAGTTCAAAATTCAAGCAAACAGTCAATTTATAAAATCTATCTGTATATTTGTATAATGTAGGTATGTAGATCTATGAATACATATTTGAGTATTTATATGGTAAAATGTATAATATTTATAAGATTATATTTAAATGTGTATATTGGTAAACCTACTTCTCTATCTAGCATGAAGCAGATGACTTGAACTGATCCAGTGAAATGCGAAATGTCAATAGCACTTAGTCCAGATGCAATGTTAAAGGCACTACGGATCCTACAATCAACATGGTTTTCGCGAGGACAGAAATTTAAATCTGAATTGATCCCACGTAATCGTCTACGGCCTGTCTTGTCTTAAAACCTGTGGTTTGTATCATCAGAATTGTGAAGAAATTTCATAGCCAAAGGAGTCTTGCTCCCTAATCCTGGTTTCAGCTCAAGTCATTATTCAAACTCGATGTTTAAATTTCATTATAAATTTGACTGTACGCTCAAATCCACAATACTTAGTACAAATGAACAATTTGCATTTTATCTTCGTTGCCTACATTACACATATGCTTCAGTTGAGAGATTGCACCATCCTAAACCGAAGTGGCCAAGCTTATGTTCCATGTCCAGTGTACACCAGAGTGGAATAATATATTCATTGGGGAACAAGTGATTAGTCAATACTGTGAACACATCCCATGTGTCTGTCATGTCACTGAGTTGATATGCTCGCTGCGTCATCATTGGCCCACCATATCACTATGGTTACTTGTGCTGTTGAAAGTTTGTACAGGAGTGTCACACTTTCATTGTAATGGCTGATTGGGGAGGTCTTCTGCCAGTAATGTAACTGTTCAGGTTGAGTGACTGTGACATTGGGCCTTGTTTGCTGATTTCTGTTCTCCTGTCGTTTGTTGAAACAAACCAGTATGGCAATGTCCTTTTGATAAAAACTATACATTGTACTTCTTATTTGATTTAGAAAAAGCTTTAAATGTATAGACTGTCTGATATGCAAAATAACTTTTCAATCACTATTTGTTTGGAAGTACATGCTTTATTCACACAAAATTGACCTTGGTAAATCAACTTTGGTGTGGACATTAGCATGCACCAAGACTATCTGAAACATGAGATTGTTTCAACACAGTCTTCCTCTCTCCATCTCACTCAGTAAATACCTCAGTGTGTCAGAATGGAAATATAATACCGAACACTGAAGCAGCTAGCTATGTTTGTTTTAATTACAGTAACCTATTGGTCCACATGGAAAAGTTTGTTATTGAAACTCAGAAAGGACCTGAATCTCCCTGTCCCTCCTCCAAATCAGAGACGGAAAGTCCAGGGGTCAGAAAGTAAAAGTCCTGCCATGTGTTTGTCCCACCCCCAAACTCAGCCAGCTGATTTTGGTAATTAGCTCTACCCCCTGGCTAAAGAATCGTGCTAACTAGCAAATCCTGGTGACTGGAACAAAATACTGGGGAGGACTTTTACTTTCTGAACCTGGATTTTCCACCTCTGCTGCAAACCAATGACCAGCACACTTTGTCTTGGTCAGGTGGCCACACTCAGTTTCTTGTGCGTTAAGACCACGCATCACTGCACCAAGCAAACAAGCCGGCTGGCCAACAGCAGAACATTGATCATGTATCAACAGCTTGAATGCTCAAAAGAAATCAATTGTACGTGCTTCTCCAGCATACTTGACTGTCTGTGAGCTAAATAAATCCTCTTAGATTTAGGCTGCCTTACTGAAGTAGATAGCCTTTTAACCGTGCCATAGGCTCCTTCTGACATCATGATTAACAACATGATTCCATCAGCTGATTACAGTTACTGGTACCTGTAGTTTTAATGAATCCTGTTGCTGTTAGGGTGCTGTCACAGATAAAGCAAAAGGAAGCACCTTGATTGGTTTGTGCCCACTGTATATGGAATTTGTCTTACCTGAATTATGTGCCAAATAGAAAATGAGGGATATAGTCAGAACTATATGGCCCATTCACGTTACTAGCCTACATTCCACTTCATGCATTTATGCATTACGGTATAATAAATACAATAAAAAATATTGATAGTGAAAAAGATTAATTATATTTGAATATATCGATGTTACAAAAACTTTATTAGCTGCAAAATTAGCTAATTAATTTGAAATGTGAAGGCTGTATTATGATTGGACTATGGTCGCGGGAGCACTGGAAGAACTGTTTTGTGTAGGTGGTCAGGCTGTTTAGCTATGAAAAGAACCAACAGTCATTTCACTTAGACAGGATAAATCCAGTTGCGTATTCTCTTGCTAAATTCTTGTTTAGCAAAACTTAAACTTATTAAAATGAGCATCTCATACAGTATAATCCAGTTTAGGCTACCAAGTTTACCTTTTCTGCTAGCTAGTGCTGCTAAGCCTAGACTAATTCATGAGGCTAATCGATGGCTAAATCTAATGTTAATGAAATATTTAAAGCGAGACCGTAGAAAGTAGCCAAAGTGGCACCACTGAAGTCCAGCAGAGCCAATTGAACACAAAATGTGACAATTCATTTAACTTGTTCATTAGATTTCTTAAATTGTATTTGACTTTTACTCTTTAGTGGTAGTTCTCTCATTTAGGCTAGCTAGCGGCTACAGTGCAGAAGACTAGCTAAGTTAACATCTCTAGTCATCAAATAATGTTAACATGTCAATAAAACTATTTTATTGTTTGGTAGGTATAAATTTGATTTGTATGATAGTAGTCTGTGATTGGATTCATTTGTTGATGCACATTCTTTTACTGACTGGCTTCATAATAGACTAGAATTAATCCCACGTCTTTCACTGTTGGCTTAAACTTTGCTACAGAGGGGGAATCTGTCCCCTTCACAGTCTTTAGCTTCTAAGGCCCAAAGTCTGGGTGATATGTCTGCTTGACATGACAAACAGACATTTAGTTGGGTATGCCCATTTAAGGCATATGTTTCAGCTAATGGGTATTGCTACAAAAACAAAAATTCAATTTAGCCTATCTAATGCCACAGACAGTAAAGCAGCACAGGAATGTTCAACCTCGTTTGGGGTTTTTGAACGGGGAATATGTCACTGACTTGTCTGACCAGACCAGACCAGTTAGCTAGCTAATCAGACAGTCCAGCTGGTTCACTTGCTCGTTATCTAGCTGGCTAACTATTTGACTTACCGGACTGTCTAGCAAGCTGACCAGGCTTTTCAAAGCTAGCTTGTCAGAGTTTTAATGGTGGTCGCAAGGAATGCTGAGTTAATTTTCCAATAGGAAACACTGTCTACCTCTATGTGATTCTTGAATAGCACTGTAAGTAGTAAGCAGCAAGTGACTTTCTGATGATTAATAATGGGGGGAACATGTCAAATTGAAGGGGCCATTAGTCTGCTGCCCCCCCCCCCTCCCCTTTACAATGCCCCCTGGTGTATGCACATTCTGTGGTTGATGAATGAGGTCTTACAGGAGCTGAAACTACTAAATGGATGGTAAAAATGATGCTGTGAAAACTAGTATTAGTGAAATATTGATATTGCACTGATGGACAATTTTTTGGAAATTAGAATGGAGAACACAGTTAGATTTTGTTTCTGTTAATGGCTACTTTATTTGACTGAGTTTTGTTTTGTTGCACTAAATGGCTACATAATTGTTTAATTTAGATTTTGTTGCTCTGAATGGCTACTTTATTGAAATGTGCTTGATTTTGTTGCTGTAAATGGATATTTTGTTGGAATGAGTTTGCTTTTGTTGATTTGAATGGCAACTTTATTGGAATTAGTGTGGTTTTGTTGCTCTGAATGGCAGCTTTATTGGAATGAGTTTGGTTTTGTTGTTCCAAATGGATATATTTGGAATGAGTTTGGTTTTGTTGCTCTAAATTGATATTTTGTTGGAATGAGTTTGGTTTTGTTGCTCTAAATGGATATTTTGTTGGAATAAGTTTGGTTTTGTTGCTCTAAATGGATATTTTGTTGGAATGAGTTTGGTTTTGTATCTCTGAATGGCAACTTTATTGGAATGAGTTCAGTTTTGTTGCTCTAAATGGATACCTTAATGGACTGGTTGTGTGCTATATTTTTTCAGTGTCGCATTCACAGTTGATGTGAAACTGGGGTCTGATGGCAGTCTTTTTTTGAAAGTGGTTGATTCATCATCTTGGCAGAGCACTGAGATGTTGAGTGGATTGAGGACTGTAGCACCTGCTTTGGGCTCACAGCAAATGGTGCTTAGGTGATTATCCTTACAAACATGCATTTTAGATTTCAGCTACTAAATGGTTAAAAATAATTTTTTAAGTATAAAAACCCCCATGCTTTAAAAAGTGATGGAACGTGTTTGGTCCTTGTGTTTTAATAATCACTTTTCGGTGAGATGTTTTCGTTATCATACACATTCTCAATGAAAAATTAACACCTATTGTTTTTATTGTAAATGCGGTTGTGCGCTGTGATTTTTGCTTGTTTGTCCTCCTTTTTGACAATGAACACCTTTAACAAGGCACTCAACCGTCTGCTTGATTGAGGTTGATAAGGTTGAATATTATGCTGTTTTTCGGTGAAGGTATGTAAGGTAGTCTATTTATTATTCCTTGATTGCTTTCAAATTCTGCTGAACGTGATTCTGTGTAACGCTTCCGTAATATCTCTGGTGACTCGCATATTTAAACGCCTTCTTCTCGTTTATGTTGGGACTGCTTGGATGACATAAAGCGGATATCTTCAGGATAACCATCCCCCAACCTGACAGCGATGAAACTATTAAAGGTCACAATGCCTTGCAAAAGTATTCACTTGCACAGTTTTTACATTTTGTTGCTTTTACAGTGTCAAACTTTCATTTAGGACCCTGTAATTCAGAAACAAATATTTGTTTTAAATATGACCCATTCATCTACAGAATGATTCACACCAATGATAAGCAAAGAAGGGTGTAAAAAATTAACAATACAGGTGATTGAAAGTAATGGCCTCCCATAAGAAAGAAGGCAAAAGGTTGTTGATCTTCACAAGCCAGGAGATGGTTAGAGACGAATAAACAATGATGATAACGCTGTCCAATATTTGGTTAATGAGTTGGTTTAAAAAAGCACAGTCTGGTGGAGGAAACAAGTGCATCTGGCCCCCACACCCAGCGAGGCATAAGGTTTCTGAGGCAACAAAAAATTAATGCCGGACCGTTGGAGATTTGGAGAACTTAGAACTTCGAACAACAGACTTTAGTTGCATTTTGGGGACACAAAGTCTTCAAGTCTATCGCTGGTTACCACCTCTTAAGACTGTTGAGGGCAATCACAAAAAAATACAAAATTTGAGTTTGCTAAACAGCATTCGGACTGGAACTGGATGTTCCGGTCCTATCTGTGGTTTGAACTGAAGGATCTGAAGGATCTTGAAATATCCTGTACGGAGAAATGGTCTAAGATGTCCTCACAATATGATCACCAAATCTCATGAAACCACTTCCATGCAGACCTAACCCAAGAGAGGACAGCCTATGCAGCAATAATGCATCAAATGAGAGATGAATGAACAGAGTAGCGCAATGCTCTTTCCTATCCAAGGCGCTTTTTAAAAGCGGTCCATTTTAAACGAGACTTGCAGCCGGAGTGGTTCTGCATCCATCTCAAAACCTAGAATGATAACCGAGATGAATTTCATATCCAGGAAATAACAGAGCTGACCATTGAGCAGGGAATCTATGATTTCCGCCAGGCAGGAACGCTTTGAGAGAGAGGTCGTTTTTTTTAGGTTTCAGGGATCAGTGATTTTATGTAGTGGGAGCACGTTGGCCGTCTTCCACACCTCATCAGGGCCAGGGATCAGCTATAATGAAAGAAGCCATTATTAAAAATAAAAAAGCCAACCTCCAAACCCACTTGGAAGATGAAATAAACATGACACTGATGCAGCTAAAATTTAGCATGGCCAAATTTAAGTTTTTGCTCAAAATCTGAAGCCTTGTGACTGGCACAAAACCCAAGAATACATACGTCCCACTTTTACACATTAATCCCTGCTGTGGGGATGTGTCTGTTCAGCAGGGAATGGCAAACTTATCAGAACTGAAGAAAAGTTTGACAGCATAAAATATAAGCAAATACAGACAGAAAAACCTGTTTCAGTCCACCAAAGACCAGAAGCGGGCGGTGGGGGGGTGGGGGATGAATAACTATATTTAATGGATAAAAAATGTCACTAACATCCAGCAATCCAGCAAAATGTTCATTGTCCAAGGGTCTGAATACTTTTTCAAAGCACTTAATAAACAGTGTCTTTTTCAGTGATGCAAAGTATCAAACGAAACTGTGACTGTAGTTTAATGTTAACTTAAGCTTCAGTCCAAAAAATTTCATGTACCATCCCCTACTGTCTTCAAATTGATGTTTAAATTCAAGCCAATTCAAGAACTGAACTCACGAGTAAAGAATTCATAAACTGCCGAAAATGATGCTTCATACTATTAAATATATTTTTTGGGAAATGTGTGAGCTATATAACATGAAGCTATGATGGCCAATATGTACTAGGAACAGAGGAGATGCTGAAGCTCGCATACTCAGTATTCCAGTGATGTACAGACTTAAGTTAAAGTGATTGAATGTATCTTCACCAATAATTGCAGCTAAAATGTTTTTTTATATGAACACGTGTTACAATCTTCATTTGAGAGATTGATTGATTCATTTTTTTAAATAGATTTTTTGTTAGAAGTATCAAATAATAATCATAATTTTTAACTTTTAAAAAATTGTTGACCTAAGTGCTAAGCTCTTATATTTTGGTTAAAATGCCACAGCAAATCTACCTTGGAAGTGATAAAACATTCACATGTAATTGTTCACAAAGCACTTGACAAGATATGTGTTTTTGAATAGATTTTTAGCCTGTAAAATTGATTTTGCATGATTTGTGCAAGGCTATTTTTACTATCAGTCCAACTTAATAGCCTATGTTATGGAAATCTGTTTTAACACTGTTTTAACACAGTTATAATGCTGGTTTAATGCATTGTTTTGAACACTGGTTTGACGCAGATTTAATGTTGGTTTGATGCATTGTTTTGAACACTGGTTTAATGCAGATTTAATGCTGGTTTAACGCATTGTTTTGAACACTGGTTTAACGCAGATTTAATGCTGGTCTCACGCTGGTCTAACACAGTTTCAATGCTGGTTTAACGCCATTTTAACGCGCCGTTAACTGGGACGTTTAAACTCATCCGACAGAGGTAGTCTTAACCGGCGACCATTTTGAACTCGACAGATGCAGCGGAAAAGGATTTATGGCCGTGGTGACGTTTCATATGCTCCTGCAAGGCATTCTTCTTCCACCTGACTGAGCTCTGCATTACCTGTGCTGGGGCCACCCAGTCAGTCTTCCATTACGGAAAGTACAGTACAAGTGATTTTTTTTTTTTTAGTGCTCACAGGTATTTACTGCACCATTCTAATGGGAATGTAGTTACTGACAATTTAAAATAACATGAGGAAATCTTTGAAATAATGTCAAATTCTGTTAATGTGTATGTAGTACTAGTACTTTTTTTTGGAGTCTTGATTGTCTCTTTTTTTGTGGGCATCAGGCGCTGTGACTATTTCTCCTGGCACGAGAGCTGCAGAGAGAGAGGAGACCGCACTACAATGTGGGACTGTGGTCCCTCAAAGCTGGGCCTCAACAGGGGACGCGTTACTGTAATTATACTGGGGGAGGCACCGGGCTGTCAGCCAGGAGCACAAGATAACGCAGTGGCATACATTAATCTGCGCTAATAGCATGCCGCTAATGTAAGCCCACTGCTAACTCGGGTTAGCGGACTGTGGTTGGGAGTTAGCACTAGGCTAATATGGTTAGCCTACTGTCAGCTCTCCGCCCCAGACTGCTAATGTGACGCCCAAGCGTAGTCGGAAACACTGCTGTCAGGATTCAAGGACAGTAAGGGTCTGATTACGGACTATGGGGCACCTCAGCCTCTATCAAACTGCTGAGAAGCTTTCAATCATAAAGGATAACTTCGGTTTTTATTAGATGTTGATCTACTTTTTCCAATCATCCACCATGCTGATTGATAGTGATAATAACTGTCACAACTTTCTTTATTGAGCTTTGGTCACCCTGAGAACCGCTCCACTCTGCTTTGCAATGCAGTCTAATGGGACTGTGTGAATGAGACTTGAAATGCCCTCTAATTGTGGCTTTCCACCAAACACAAGCTTGATTAGCACATACCGATGTATTTAATAGATAATTCTGAGCAGTTATTGTTCCATACTTTAATAGTAATGTTCATTTTCAGTACTTTTTTGCATTGTAGAAACACTTCCTTATTTGCACTGTGGCAGGCTGTATTTATGCAGTGTCACAGGCTTCTAAGCTTGCCGTAGTGCTCACTGAGAACAGTGTACGCTTCCGCTAAAAAAAGCAGTCCATCAACTGAAACATCAAATGCGTGGTGATGGACTGATGCAAAATTAATTCCCCTCCAAAAGCATGGGAATGGTGCAGTGAAATGTATTATTTCTGCTGTAGCCATGGGGCATTTGGATTTGAAATCAAAAGATGAATATGAGATAAAAGTACAATCAGCTTTTATTTCATGGTATTTATATGCGTATATGTTTGAGCATTTTATAGAAACAGCTGTTTTGTGTTGAGCCCCCCCCCCCCCCCATTTCCAGATGTGCAAAAGTAAGTTAAGGGATGACTGACAGGTATTAATTGTTGCTCTGGTGTTTCCTTTTGCACGGATTGTTCACACAAAAAATGAAGGCAAAACCAAGACTAGACACTCACTGCTCTTTTATGTGTGAACAATCCATGAAAAAGCCTCTGGTCATGAAGACCAGAGGACTAACTGACTGAAAAGCAACTGTAACAAAACCACTGTAAGCTGAGAAGACAGAAGAATTCATTAAGAAGGACAGCACAGAATGTCAAGGTATGTCAAGTTCAGCAGTTCTGAAAAAGAAAGGAAGTCTTTGAGAAAGAAAGAAAGAAACCACAGGTTGACTCAGAAATAGATACCGTGCAGGTCAGAGAAGGAAGATACCTGTAGTAGATGACTGATGAATCCTAAGAGTTGTGAAGAAAAATCCTAACACCAGCCGTCTCCAGAGACCAGGGGTGAAGACATTTCAAACTACCGTACGCAGAAGACTTTCAGAGCCGAAGTATAGAGGCTACACTGCAAGATGAAAACCTCTCATCAGCAGCAAGAATAGAAAGGCCAGATTATAATTCACTAAAAAAAATACAGATGAGCCAGAAGAGTTCTGGAGCAGATGTTTCATGGACAGACGAGACAAAAATAAAACTGGACCAAAATGATGGAAAGCCGAAAGTGTGGAAAAAGGAAGGAAAAGAACATGATGCGAAGCACCCCCCTCCCTCATCTGTGAAACCTGGAGAAGGTAGTCTCATGGCTGCTTCTGGAACAGGCTCACTTGTCTTTATTGATGATGTAACACAGGATGGCAGCTGTAGGATGTAGGCAGTGTACAGACAGATTTTGTCTGGCTACGTACACAGACATTCCTCCTACCTCATCGGCCGGTGCTTAATCCAGCAGCAAGACAATGTCCCCAAGCACACTGCCTATGCAGCCAAAGCATTCATCAGTGGGAAAAAGCGGAAAGTTTGGACTCGCCAAGCCAGTCACCTGATTTAACTCCAACTGAGCTTCCATTTCACTTTCTGAAGAGGAGACTGTAGACGAAAAACCTCCCAAAACAAAGATCAACTCAAAGCAGCCGCAGGAAAAGCATTTCCAAAGAAGATGGCAAACGATTGGTGATGTCACAGACTTCATGCAGTGATTGCATTTTGAGGGCATTTCAGGGCTATATAAATAAATATTAGGCTATTGCTTAGATTTTCTTTTAAGTGCATCCATCAACATACTTTTGCACAGCTGAAAACAGAGGACTCGCCACAAAAACAGCAGTTTCTATAAAATGGTAAACTGAACGCATGTAAATGGCATAAAATAAAAGCAAATTGTATTTGTACTTTTGTCATATTCATCTTTTGCTCTCAATTCCAAACCCCTTAAGTGTGTAGCAAAAATAACTAATTTCACTGTGCTGCTCCCATACTTCAGAAGGGACGCGCCCTTCGGGCTGTGCAGTTATTATGTCGAGGGAGGTTATTTTACGGGCACTTCCAGCCTCGTTCGCATAGCCTCGTTTGACTGCATCGCAAAGCAGAGAGGAGCGGTTTATCGGGGCGAACGAAGCTTCACGAAGAAAGATGCGACTAAATTAGCATTTCTAATCAGCCTGCTGGAAATACTTCCGGAAAAAAAAAAAACCCCAAAGTTGTCCTTTAAATAAGAAATGAGAGTTACTGCTTACTTTTTTCCCCAAACATTTAAATCAGTTGATTTTACATGGAAAAAAAGGACGAAATGCCTAAGACCATTCCCAATAAAACTGCTAAACCTCTTCCGACGTACCTCCGTGAGGGACACTGCCAAAAAGGATGTAAAATGTAAAATCCTTCGTGAAAAAAAAGTAATATATCAAAGGTTCTTAACAAATGGCGGAGTGGTCTTTAAAAGTTTATTATACAGATACTTTTGATTCTGTAATCAAAGCTTGGATGTTACTTTAAAATGCTTTAATAAAATAATATTGCTTCTCATTGAATGCATATACGCAGAAAACGTCTTTACTGTGTCGGGGCAGACTCTAGTTGCTCTCCGAGGAGGTTGCTGGTGCCGTGGACGTGGATTTCCTCCGGGACAGGGAATGGGAACGGTCGGGGCTGTGGGAATTGAGTTTATCAAAAGGCTGCACGTGGAACTCCAGGAAGTCCATGTGCTGCTCGCTAATGATCTGGCTTATCAGTCCGGGCAGGGCCCGAAGGCTCTCCAGCAGAGTCTCCAGCCTGGTCTCCAGGTGCGAGATCCTCTTCTCCATGTCTTCCCCCCTTTCGTTCAAGTCCGAAATCAGGTCGTACATGGTGTTTTGAGTCTGAAACGACAGGTGGGGGGGGGGTCAGAAACTTTTCCTAAACAGTTCTTTCATCTGAACTGTTCTTGTCGGTGGGTGATCGTCACATGCTGAAGTACGATATGGGGTGGAAGCACACACGCCTACAGATATTTACTGCATTCTGACCCAGAGTGTGACAAATGCTAAATTTTTTGGTGTGTTTTCAAGTGAAGTCTAAGTACATTTCCAAATGAATCCATCACACATTTCCACTGCATAGACGTGAAAATACAAACAGACAGTAGTTAGCGCACAGCTAGGAGCGCTTGGACCACTATTAATGGGACAGCTCACTTTCCTGGTTTTTTTTGGTGTTATTTCAGGTTTAGTGTCTGTTTTGTTTTTGGCCTAGAGATCGCTTCTGTGCAACGATGGGTGTTTTAGGTATTGGCAGAAGTGTCTGATGACCAATGACTTTACATTGGCAGGTGTATGGGCTCTCAGGGATGTGTGGTGAAGCAAGAAGCTACACTCAGATAACAAACAAAAGCAGATTATACAGAGATGGCATGCCTCCAGATGTCGGGTTTGTGTGTTTATATTACCTGATTATTCTTCAAAATTAAATTAATTTGTCTATTAATTGATCCATTTATTTATTTTTTAAAGGAGACGAAAACTTCAGGCTCAAGGACGCACCAATCATGTTGAAGCCTACAGGGTGTCTGTGACTATTTTTATTACCTGTACTTAATGGAATTTTCCACCATTTTGGATTTGAACATGTTCTCCTCCCTTAGACTACTTACTTTAAGTAATTTTTTCACTTCATGCAGGTTTACACAACATAATTGTGGACAGTTGTGTGGACATTGATATTGAGGGGGAAAAAGCCATACCTGGTTGATCATCTGAGGCTTCCCTCTAATATATAGAATAGCGGGTTTTCACCATGGTTACAGTGAGTAGGGTTTTCTCTTGCATTCAAAAAAAATAATTCTACAGAGCTGCCATGCATCCCATCAAACTAAATTTATAACTGAACAAACAGCTTTTCTTACCTTTGCAAGGTCCGCGAGTGAGTTTGCTTGATCATTCAGCTTGCGTTGCTCCATTTTTACACTTCTTAATCTGAACAACAAGACCATTTTAAGCCAACATTTTATTGAAGTGTAGCTGACCAACAGAAACTGATAAATAATTGCATTTTCAAAAGGCACACCTGTTGCAAACAATTACAATTATATTGCAGTTTTTGCTGCATAAAAAAAAAATTGATACAAGCAATAAATATGATGACAAAAGCCAGCAATGTTTTAGTTATTCATACTTATTATAAAAACAAAATAAAGAAAAAATGGTAAAGAAGTCAAACAATAATATAGCCCCATTTGTCCTTGCTAAGACCCTACTTACATTTTTGCATAACTAAATATTTGCTCTACTCTCTGCAGAGGTAACGGCATTAATGCTCTGTCTGTTTTAGATATTCCAGTTTTTGATCATTTTTGAATTTTTCCAGCGCTTCGTTGTTTATCTCAAGTGTTTGCCACCTATTCACGTTGAAAAGCACACTTTTTGAGCGATTACCTACTATTCTCGCCTCAAACACTAAAGGCACAGGATGTCCTAACTGACAGTCTGAACAATGCTCTGCTCAGTTCCCTTGACGTCCTTGCCCCATTAAAAACTAGACAACATACCCAGACTAAACAGGGCCTTGGTGTTCACATGCTACACAAGCACTGAAACAGACATGTAAAAAGCTGGAATGCCAGTGGAATGAAACTACACTCATGAACTTTCGCCTTGCCTGCGTGGAATGTTTAAAAAAAATACAAACATTCAGTGTCAGCAGACAGGGCTGTACATTTTTCACAACTAATTAATAACAATAAAAAAAATTCTAGGTTCCTTTTTGACGTCCCCCATGCTCAAAATTCCTCTCTCTACCAATGATTTTAATTATTTTTTTTATGAATAAAATTGACCCACCACCTGTATATGAGACCCCATCCCAGCTAAAAATTTTAATGAACTGCTTCCGATTTTATGATATTAAGTTCTCAATATTGTGAACATGTTGATTTCTACGGGCTCTGTTCCATCAGCTGTTACAATGGCTATTATTAAACCATTTATTAAGAAACCAAATCTTGACTCTGAC
Source organism: Anguilla anguilla (assembly GCF_013347855.1). Taxonomy (NCBI): domain Eukaryota; kingdom Metazoa; phylum Chordata; class Actinopteri; order Anguilliformes; family Anguillidae; genus Anguilla; species Anguilla anguilla. Next base: position 24,854,324 of record NC_049214.1, read on the forward strand.
GTACAGAACAATTTTAGACCCATCTCCAAGCTTTGTTTTATGTCCAAGAGCTGTAGCTGCTCAACTTGGTATATATTTATCCACAAACTGTCTTTTTGACTAATTTCAATCAGGCCGTTGATGCCTCCATTCCACTGAAACGGCCCGGGTAAGGGTGTCGAATGACTGCTGATAGCCATCAACTGAAACTTAACATCAGTGTTGCTGCTGCTAAGCGCTGCCTTTGACATCATTGATGAGGGCATGCTTTTAAACAGTTTTGACTGGAGAAACATACAGGTATCCAGGAGACAGTGCTCTAATGGTTCAACTTGTACCAGTTACACAGATTTCAATGTGTAGTCTTCAATAATGCCAATTCTGAATTGTCAAAGGAAAAGTTTGGTGTGCCCCAGGGTTCAGTCCTTAGTCTGTTGCTTTTTTCTATTTACAAGCTGCCCCTTGACAATGTCATTGGCAAATATGGTACTGATTTTCACCAATGACACACAGCTTTATGTATGTCTTGAGCTGTATGACCCAACTCCACTTGTAAACCTAGAGGTATGCCTGTCTGAAATTAAAAGATGGGGACTGAGTTTCTTGTTCTTGAATGCAGAAAAAACCGAGATGTTAGTTGCTTGACGAGCTGAATACAGGCACCTAACTGAGCAGATAACTCTAAATATTGATGTTGCATAAAATCACAATACCCGACTGTTAAAAAATTGGTTTTATCTTTATTTCAAGACAGGTTTTTTCCACCTTCGTAACATTGCTAAAAACTGACCTATGCTATCAATTGTGGATGCTTAAACTTTGATACATGTGTTTGTAACATCTAGACTTGACTACTGTAATCAGTAGAAGACTTGTCCAGAATATTGCAGTGAGAGTCTTGACCAAAAATAGAAAATCTGATCACATAACACACATTCTGGCCTCTCTTCCAATTCAGGCCAGAGCTGATTTCAAGGTCTTCCTCCTCACCTATAAAGCCTTAAAAGGATTACTGCCACCGTATTTATCTGACCTTACTAGGCCGGATACGCCTGTGTACCCTGTTCGCTCTCTGAACAGGGGCTATTTGGTTACCCCCAGAGTTAACAGGAAGTCGTCTGGGGTGTATAGCATTTGTCTGCCGTGCTCCTTGTCTCTGGAATGCCCTTTCTGCATCTGCTAGAGAAGCAGGTACGGTTGACATTTTTTAGGTGAGACTAAAAACCCATTGTGAAGGGGGTTGTGGTGCCGGCTGCAGGCGGAGAGATGGGGGAGTGGTTTAGTCTGCAGGCGGAGAGATGGGGGAGTGGTTTAGTCTGCAGGCGGAGAGATGGGGGAGTGGTTTAGTCTGCAGGCGGAGAGATGGGGGAGTGGTTTAGTCTGCAGGCGGAGAGATGGGGGAGTGGTTTAGTCTGCAGGCAGTTGCAGCTGTGGGCGGTTACGCGATCAGTGCTAACCTTGATATGTGCTGCCTGCAGTGAGACCGAGAGACCACAGAGGCACACGATCAAGTACAGGAGCCACAACATCGACAACAACAACAACAATGATGACCACAACAATGACTACAACAACAACAACAACAACAACGACTGCAACAATGGTGACAGTGACCGTGTTGTGGCTTGCTAAACCCCAATAAACTTGTTCATCATACCCGTCCATGCCTGTGTGGTTCTGTGGACTTGTTACATCCATCTTTTTCCTGTTATTACAGCCTGCCTTGGCTTTACTGGTTGGTTCTAACAACAATAATGGAATAGCATTGATTTGTGGAAGTGCCTGATCATGGTAGTCTGGTTCCTGCTTATTCATTATTAGCAACATATACTGATTGTCCCAGGTTAATTCTATTTATTTCATTTGCACATCTGTGAGTCAATGTGTGTATCTGTGTATCTTTATTTATGCTCGTACATATATGCATTTATGAATACATGTTATTTTATGCATCCTTTGGGGACCAACTGTGTATTAGTTAACTGGGAACCAACTGCCACTGTGTGCTGATTTACTGGTGACCCACTGTGTACTGGACTGGTTTACTGGGAACCTACAGTGTTCTGGGTTACTGGGGACCTACTGTGTGCTGGTTTTCATTCCATCCATTATTGCAACCTCTGCATTGTAACAGGCTGATAACTGCTGTTAATTAGACACATTTAATGTTGACCGAGGGATGATTTACTCCCTTAAAGCCACATTATGTCAGAAATAGCTGTGCCTGCCAAGAAGAATAAACACTCCATATTCACCTCCAAGGGCATTTGAGCAGCCTTATCAACTAATGCTTCCGTTCCCTGTAATGTGCTGTACGAGAAACTATTGCTATAGAAGGAGATTCTTTTTAAAAAATTTGACTCCATTTTAAACTGACAGGTGAAATCGGTTGGATGCTAACTGCTGAAAGAACAGACACCTGGTCACTAAAATACAATCATTTGTGGAAAATGAAAATTAAAAAAAAAAAAAAAGCAAATGGCCACAGACTGCACTGTGTTACATTTAGTTTAAGGAAAAAATGCAGTAGAACACAGAAACATTGTCAGCAACCTTAATTAATCAACAGATTGGCTGTAACAAAAATCAGCATATGAAGTGGGTCCTCGGGGCACTGTTTAGGAAGCACTGCTTTTAGGTGGACCAGAGTTCTGGGATGATTAAAGTCTGGGTGAGCAGGCATACATAACCAACCTCTTCAGTGCATTTAAGGACAGTACATGAAAGTAATAAACCAGTAATAATTTAAATTAGCATGGCAACTGACGTAATTTCGAAATGCCTATATACAAAAAGAAATGTATTCAATGAATCAAGGGTTATTTACGGCCAAAACATTTGACTCGTTACAGTATGACATATTACTTTTCAATATGAAATTTCCCATAGACGTTGGGCAATATTTAATCAAATGAAAAACAAACTCTAAAAAAAGACCAATTAGTTTGAATCATACCTGCCAATGTGTTAGAATTAGTCTACATGTCTACAGTCTACAGTCTATGGGTTGAATGAGTGCACGTTTTGGGAATTGGACACATTGAGATTCCGGAATTAGAAAAAATGAATTAATCCTCATTCGACCGGATCAATTCATACAGAGATCTGGCAGTCCCAGTTTTCCCCAAGGGGGTAAATGTGGTCATACTGTTAATGCACTGCACTCCGAATTGAGCACCGTACCAGGCTCTAAATCCTGAACATAAATTGACCTTAATGTTTGAATGAGGCCACTGGATAATTCAGTAAATTGCTTACGAGGGAGGAGTTTGCCTTTCCTGCCAATGTGACATTAATCACACTACTGCATAACTAGGTTCCGTATAACAGTTTAAATAAAATATTTCAGTTGATACTTCAGTTGATGAAAATTGGAACAGGAGTTAAAATTCAAATAAACAAATAAAAGTTTCTGCCTCTTTTAAAGTGGACATACCCAGGTATGTTGAGGATTTATTCATTATTTTGCACGTTAAATGTGTGTAAAAGTTGTGTGGCTATTTTTATGTATATATGTGTGTTAGGATTAGGGTTATATTCACTATGATTACAGTCAAATAAATGGGCATTTGCTTTTCTGCTGCAGACCAAGCAGCCATTGACCTGACGTCCTCTTTTTTAAATTTAAATTTAATCCCCGATTTTATCCCCAGTATTTCCCAACCTGAACTGAACCAAACTTTTTGATCTCCTGTTCCAACCCTTCCTGCTGAGGTCAGGAGGAGAGGAAAGGCCAGACATGTGACTTCTCCACTTCATATGACACCTATTCTCACTATTTTCCACGCTGCAGACACACCAGCAATTATACACTGTCTCTGTTATGGGAGGACTGTCTGTGCGCAGGTGCCTGGTCTGACCAGGAGTGGCCGCTAGAGAGCGCTGAGAACAACGGAACTAGTCGACTTACCCCCTATCATTCCCCAAGGAGGTTTGGCCAATGTGGACCTCTGACCATGGCACGACTGGGCCAATCACAGGGCTCATGCTTTTTGCTTTCATAACGAGTGTCTTTACGGTGCGAGCCACCCGGAAGCCATGACCTGAGGCCCTCTTGAGCTACAGCCTGCTTACATGCTTACTGCCCCCCATATAATTCTCCCATATTACCCCCACAGCTGGTGCAGAAGCTTTTACCCTAAGCCAGGGTACTTACTGCCCCCTGCTGTCACAGCATTCTGACGGGTGAAAGCACGAACATCAAAGCACCATGGTCCTCTAAAACTCAACAGCACTTCGTTCCCCACCATATATACATGTCAGAGTTGGCTGGAACTCAAGACCTAATGGAAGCATAATTTTTATTGTCTTTATTGTTTTAACGTCTTTCAAAATAAAAGCATGAGCGGATCATACCAGTCCGCTTTTAAGCTGTCACCGAGTCATATTTCAGCCCCGTTCCACCGCATTATACGGGCACAAACAAATATGTCACGCAGATTATAACTAATGCTGAGTTCTGTTACAGGAAGCCTTCAGTGCTGAGGAGCAGCGGTGACTAAATCAACTGCTGAAGTGCAGAGCAAAAATATTAGCATACAGTACACTTTTAGACTCATGCAAGGAAAACAAGTATTCCCGGAGGGCCAACTAGATTATAATATGCGCAGAGCAGCGGTAGAGAACCTAAATGTACCACTGAACCAACACTGCAGTCCACTTAGCAATGCGTCGGCTAAACACTGAAAATAAATAGCACGCATTCGCGAGAACATAAACTTTGAAATTAAATAACATGCATTCCCGAGAACGTAAACTTTGAAATTAAATAGCATGCATAGCCGAGAACATTCCGGAACGACCACAGCACGTCACAACGTACACCCGCAGTATAAATAACACCGAGGGCCCCTACTGCAAATACAACAGTCAAAATGTTTAAAATAACAACGCACTCATGCGAATACTCAAAGGAAATCAGTTATTTAACTCCCTGGAAGTATCACAGAATAATTGTGTGTTTGTGTGTGTGTGTTGCATGAGCTATGTCTACCAGTTCCTTCTGTTTTTGCACAAGAATTGCTATCAGACTCGCTATGGGCCAATACATCAGAGGAACCACAGTAAGCTAAGCAGTTAAATCCAGTCGGCGCTCAGTCCTGGTGTATTAAAGCATGAACGGCAGCAGCTGTGCACTCGCATTGAGTCCCAGCGGACAGTGCAGTAATATAAAACCGTACGAGCAGCAGATCCACAAACACATCAGTCTGCGGGCTCTCTGTTCATATTATTTTCAGGTGCTGTTAGCCTGCATGCAGCATAGGCAACAGATCTGCGACGGCTTTGTTTGCCAGTACAAGCAGCAGCGAGAGATCGCGCTGTTGCACAGACCACAGAGCATGACGGTGCCGAGCTGAAATGCTGTGGATGAAGAGGAAGACATGCTTGATGACACATGCATATCACAAGGAAAACCAAACCTAAAATCCCCCCTTTTAATATTTCACCATTTTCACTAATTAGGCAGTCTTAGTCTCAGTAAGCCATGATGCGGGCGCTTGCGTGTCTGGGCCTGGAGGGGTCTAGGTGAGACTTGTAGTCAAGTCAATTCAATTAAATTCACAGAGCTTTATTGGCATGGAAGTAATGAAACAATATTGCCAAAGCCATAGAGTTGATACACATGAATGAAATAAGATTTAACGTTTGATTTGTTACAATAGTGCGATGTAAGGATAGTTTATTTACAGTTACCCAGACTCCCTTGCTCTATGACATACCAACACATTATCTTGCCACAAAAGGGGCGGTCTCTGCTGAGTATAAGCTAATGTATAGCAGTGATGGGAAGTCTTTATCAGGTCTTAGTCACTCTTCCTCCTAATTATCATGCAGTTTCTTATCGTAGAGAGTGGGACTGAATGCTGGAGAGGCTGAACTAAGAGAGGGGAAGGAACACGGATAAGAAAGCTCCTTCTGCTGATCTATACTTTTTATAATTCCACATTCACACGGGCGAAAAGCGTGAAATTGTGAAATATAAGCTGTCGGGGGTTTGTGCCTGGAAATGTTCTCAAATTTAGTTTTTTTTTTAACACCCCTGGACATCTCAAAGGAGGATGTTCAAAGGGGAAATTATTCACAGAATCCCTCTTTGTAATCTCAGGCCGTATGGAAATCTGTGATAACGCTCTGCAGTGTACAGTATGTGCTTTCTGTGGTGGTAATTTAGCATTCACAATTTCCTTGTCCGTTAATTATGGGTAAACACACAAAATGAGCGTAAACACACAAAATAGCCAAATTAATCCATGTATTAAACTGTCTTATTCCAAAAACCCATCAAACGTACAGCTGAAAATTGAATTTGTGTATTTAAGAGAATTTAAGAGTATTTAGAGTGCCTTGTATATTAACCACCATGCAGCAGCCAGCTGTAGGAGTGGGACTGTTTACTGCAGTAAACGCCACTCGCCAGCCGATTCTTCAGAGAGCGCTGTTGTGTGGGCTAGCCCACGCCAAAGACAACGCTCTGTGACACCATATAGCAGGCCTGCTGCTGTCAAACGGGCTTTAGGTAAATAAATAAATAAATAAACAAACACACAAATAAAAAAATTAAAAGACTGCTGGAGTAAATACAAGGGCTTGGCTTGTAATTGTTTAGAGAAATTGTAAAATGTTCCAATCTGTAGCATAACATTCTGTTCCTGTTTGGGAATGTTTACATATTTCAAAATAATTTTCCGTTGTGCCAAAAAATCTTTGTAGAAGAAATTCAGATATTCTGAAAGAGCATTAACCAAAACCTGACGAAACAGGCCTGCAAATTCATGGGCTGGAATACTTACCGAATGTGTTTTTCTTTTTTCAAAACCATTTAATTAATATCATAACCTGTTTGTCTCTTTTCACGAGACCTCAGGCCCGACCTGTAGTCTTTACGTCTCCTTACATTCACATCATTATCAAAATTTGTAAGACAAACTTTTTATTTTGAGACCAATTAATTCGTTTCATAAGGATGATGAGTATGAATTTGCATTATGGCACGTGGCAATGTTAATACATTTGTGTTACTGGGCACAATAATGTTGTGATGTCTGTGCGTTTGTGTTACTGCATCAGTGGTCGCGCTAGCTCATGGAATGCTGCGTCTTTGGAATGCAAGACATTTCAAAATCTGCTTGTGTTCTTATAAAAATAACTGTTTTTGCCATGATATGCCAACTCACAATAACACAAACGTAGCATATGCCATTCATAATTTAATTAGGACACTTGTAACAAAGTGTCACAAATTTTTGCCACACGGGCTAGTATTGAAAAACCATAGGAGCAATTTCTGTCTTAATCTACTCATGTTGAGCCAGCTAGCTAGAGCGTAACATCTCGTTTGCTACTTTTCATTCAAACTACGCACTTTTGCTTTTGAATCTCGCAATGCTACCGACAGCTGTGTAAATATTATGATCAATAAACAGCACAAATGTTCTGTAAGACGCCGAAAGATGCTTGGCCCAAAGGTACATTAATAATTTTGTTGTGGTTCAAGTCAGGGTCATCACCTGCTGTAATCCTTAGAAAAAATACCTCAAAATATCTGCTTTACAGAAGTGTATTTTTCCTAGATTTTGGCTCGCTTTTCTGCATAAAAAACGCAGAATCCTGCATTAATTTGTCTGTGCACTGATGATTTTGCTTTTTCTTTTACGACACACAGTGATGTTTATACTTTTGTGTTATTGAACATGGTGATATTTGTGTGTTTGTGTTACTAGGCATAATGATATTTGCATGTTTGTGTTACTGCACATGGTAATGTTTATACTATTGTGTTACTGGGTGTGATGATGTTTATGTGTTTGTGTTACTGCACATGGTGATGTTTGTATGTTTGTGATATTGGGCATGGAGATGTTTGTGCATTTGCGATGTCATCCTCTCTGGTCCCAACTGAACGAGTAGATGTTTTTTTCATATTGGAACCGCATTTTAACACACCACAGTAAAATATCAGTGAACATAAGAAACAAAATTCAGAATTTCCACACAAATATAATTTGTTGCTTCTAAATTACAAAAGAAGATACAGTGTCACAAAATTACAATGCTCTACTTTACATTCATTAACATGAAAATTCATATATTGAAAAAAACATTCTCAAGCAACAGTTCCATTTGCAGGCATTCAGAAAGCAAAACAAACTGCAAAACCAAATGGGCATTTCAAGAGAAGTAGAACATGGGGTTGGACCGATAATCAATAATACTGGATATTGTGGTACTTTAGTGCAAATTAAATAGTTCAAGACAATAGGACATTGGGAAGAAAGCTAGTTAGACTCGTAACATACTCCCAGCTGAAAACACTTGCCAGTTCTTGCCAATTATCCAATCCATCTGGTTTAATGGCATTGTCCAACTGTTAACATTATCAGTGATGAATCGGTGTGATAGGAAGAGTATGACTGATTTAAAGAAAAATATCTGTAATCAACAGATTTTCTCAAATGTAAAATAACTTTGTAATACAACATGGATTGAAAAAATGTTGTCTTGATTAATGCTGCATTGTTGAAGGATGAAAATGCAGAAGAGACAAGAAGAGAGGGGGTTCTTTTCCCCACTAGAAATTACAGGATGATAATTCTGACTACCTGACCAACCCCAGTGCAAAGAGCAGGCATTACACATCATTACAACCAAGCAGATGTTCGGTCCACAACAGCACACACGCAAGCACACGTGTGTGTGTGGGTGTCTCCGTGTGTGTGTGTTTGTGTGTGTGGGATAGGGTGTGTGTGTATACATATACACACACACACACACTCACACACACACACACCACACTACACTTGATGGATAAGATGGCACCATGTCATTGTTAGCCTCCATTTCAGAAAAGTGGTTTGATAGGTAAGAAGAAAATGCTCCCTCCTATCTTTAGTACCCACAATTTTGATGTTTTAACTAGTAGACTAGCACCCACTGATATTATGACTATAATATTCATCTTACCAGGTCAGATTAGCAAATGGACTGTAGTAAAATGTCCTTTCAACTTGAGTGGGTTCAGTTCATCACAAAAGATGATAAATAAATAAGTTTCAGTAGAGTTATATACAATTTTGCTCTTTGAAATATCCCACTCACCCTTATATAATACTCAGTTATTGTTTGATGAGAAATTGGTTTGGCTACGTTAGCATGTAGCATAAAGCATAAGGATCGTTCTTCTATGCCACATACACAGTTTGGACAGTGTAAAATATCAACCGCAAATAAATACCAGATTTTATCATTTTTTTAAAAGTCAAAATCAAATGCGGATCGCATGTATTTCACTAGTAAAATGGAGTTTGGCGTCGAACCAAAGCAAGATAATCAGTTAGTAATATTCAAATTATTTACACTAGTCAAATTTAGTGCCAGTAAGTTTACAGTAAGATTTTGCCTGGTTAAAATAGAGAACGCATGGCATGCACACAAAATGAGCACTTCTATATAAAAGGCAAACGCTCAGACTTACTTCCGAGCTCTATGGCATTATGTTGACATGAACAGGAAAAGAAAACATAGACAAAAATTAGTCGATAAAAGTTGCAGCACATAGTAATTTTTTTAATAGAGTATATTAAGACTATAAAATATATAAAATCAGTACAGTATTCCAATACAAATGCAGTACAAGCCAGCAACAACAACAAATCTGATAACGGCCAAGGAATACAAATTTTTAAAAAACAAATTAAACAACAATAAATGTAAAAAGTGATAAAGAGCAGGTAAAAATAATAAGAAAAATCACTCATCACAGGACCCTAGGGTCTCTTACCCAAACGGCAAAACATTACAAGCTCTTCTATACACAAATAGGACTCTCCACTCCCTCTCGTTTTGTTGGTTTTTCATTAATGTAATGAATACGACATTGTTTTAAGCTATTCTGCACCCATCTTAATATAAAATACTGAAGCTTAAAAAACTGTTCTTTGCATCTTGAATTATCAAGTCCACGGCGACAGTGAAACCATCGCAGCTTCGATTTGAATAAGTCTGTGAAATATCAAAAATAAATATATTAAAATATAAAATAGATTAAAAAATGTATTAAATATGAAGGCAGCGGTTAGGGACAAGGCAGAGGCTGTATGTGCACATTTAAACACAATTATAACAGTATAAATATATGGAAAGCTTTCCTCTTCACGTGGTATTTTTGTGTGGAGCTAGATTGCTGTTAATGCATCTCCTGGCTGCCACTATTTTCTGTCACCAGCATGCGACATGCGTGTCTCACCAAATTTCCTTTTCCATGTGATAACATTCAAATAACGTGAGCAGGAATGTAGACTGCTCAGGAACAGCACGGAGATAACTACTGCAGAATAATTAATTCATCAGAAGTGTTAGAGTGGTTTTCAAAAATCATCCTCTGTCCTCAGGGTTCCGAGCACTTATGACGCCTAATCCAAGCGCTGTTTTATTGGCCTACCGAGTGATGTCGCCCAAGCTTCGCGCAGCGGCGTCAGAGACGGGAGAACCGCAGATTTGCTAGCGTAGGCTAACTCGTTTCTAGGGCAGGCCAGCTCATTTTTTTCAGTGCCGTTTCGCTGACTGTTCTGTTTTATTCCCAGAGAAATGTAAAAACTCAAGTGAACAAATGGTATTTATGGAGATGTCTATTCATATGGGATTGGTATGACTGAAGGACCTCTGAGTTTGACTGAACTGAAATTCGGCCAGGAATTTTTACTCTCCCAGTCTACGGACATCGACAGTACAGGATTAAAATCACAGGAGGGATAGGGAATACAACTATGGGATGTCCTGGGGTAAAACTCAAAAGGCACATCCCTCACTTGAAAAGGGAGACTACAGATGCTAAAAACTTATTTTATTTTGGTTCGGTTTCTTTTTTTTTTTGGTGACACTTATGGGATACCCTCCTTCCCTCCTCAGGACCACATGCTGCCTACAGTCAGTCGGTCTTGGAGAGGGGGGTGATGACCTCACTGAAGGGATTGGGTTCTCCCATTAGCGAGATGGGGTCATGACCTCACTCCCGGAGTGGGGTTCCCATTAGGGTGGGGGATGATGACCTCACTCCCAGAGTGGGGTTCCCATTAGGGAGTGGGGGGCGATGACCTCACTCATTGGGTGGGGCTCTCATTACGGAGGGAGGTGAGAGGGGGGGTGATGACCTCACACGGTGGGGCTCTCTCATTAAGGAAGAGTGGGGCATGGTGAGGAAGGACAAAACCATTAAAGTAGCATGGGGGTAGATCTACTTTCCAGGAAACTGACACTTTTTGGTGAGTGAGCCGGTGCCACAGCCTGGTAAGACTGTGTGCCGCAAACGCCCTGTTTCCACTGACCTACTTAACCGGAGCGAGCGAGCCACCTTCTGCTGGAACTGACCTTTAGGCCTTCCTCTGTTCCAGCAGGTAAAACGCAGAACTAACAAGAACTAACGTGTGGAGTCAATCTATCATCAAGAACGGTCTGTCAGGCACTTCACAGAGGGATACTGCAGTTGGCGTTTCCTTTATTTTGGCAATTAGCTGTGGACGGATTTCTAGCTGGCTAGCTTGAGTAATATTAACATTATTTTCCCAAGTAATAATGTTCACTTATTTATTAGCGATAATAAAGTAACAAAGTTAATTGACGTATGTGGAAACATATGTTGCGTATGTGTTTCTGAGTGTGTTACTATATTTTCTATCGAATCTGAGAAAACGGTATTTTTCCTTGTCCCAGTCTTTCTTCATGCAGTGTATTATATAGCCGTGGCATCTGTTGGCCGGCTGTGCAGCATAATTCTAAATGCATAAAATGTGATCACTTTTCCTCAAGTGCAAAAATAAGGAATGATGTAAAGTTATTACCACTGTAAAAAAAATTATAATAATTTGGCACCCAAAGTGGGACTGAAACATGTCCAATTCCCACCCAAAGTTGTAATTTAATTTGTAGCAGTAGGCTACTGTTCCAGCTGATTAATAAAAAATGGAATTTAAGTGTATTTAAATACAATATTATATTGTATATAGAATTACTGGTTGCCCTCATTTTTCTTGGATGCCCTCATCCAATTCAAATACACAGGGAAGATCTGCAGAATAATTGCCTTGGTGGGTCCAAAAATTTCACAGTATACAGCAAGAGAAAAAATATGACAGGCGTACTCACTGGTGGATTGCTTGTAAAAATTTTCTTTGGTGCTTTCTAACTCTGGCATGGTCCATCTTCCGAACAAGTTTTGTGTTCTTGTAGATTAGCCACGTCTCCCTGAGTACATTTGCAGCAGTATTTTTCACCTGAAAGATAAAAATGCAGGTTTTCCCTTCACAATACATCACACCACACAAACTGCATTTATACAACGGTCAAGTGGGAAAGTCTGGTTATAAAAGAAAATGGCTGTTCATCCTCCCACTCAAAGATCAGTGTGTTTAGAAAAGGGAAATGGCTGTTGATCCTTCCACTCAAAGATCAGTGTGTTTATAAAGGGAAATGGCTGTTGATCCTTCCACTCAAAGATCAGTGTGTTTAAGGGGAGATTGCTGCTATTTGCCAGTGATCAGTGTCTTCTTCCCCAGCTCCTGTGGCTCACGTTCCCCTGCCAGGCTATTCAGGCCAAACTGCTTTCTGCTGCTGCTATGGGAGCGCATGCTGTTAACAACTGGTCCCCTCCAGACCAGACCACAGGGCAGCAGGTGTAGCAGCTGTGTGGGTCCCCAGGTAAACAGGTAAAGGGGTGGCAGGTGTAGCAGCTGTGTGGGTCCCCAGGTAAATAGGTAAAGGGGCAGCAGGTGTAGCAGCTGTGTGGGTCCCCAGGTAAACAGGTAAAGGGGCAGCAGGTGTAGCAGCTGTGTGGGTCCCCAGGTAAACAGGTAAAGGGGCAGCAGGTGTAGCAGCTGTGTGGGTCCCCAGGAACAGGGTGCAGCAGGTATAAGTGATGCTGAAGGGTCCGATGGTATCTAGCATGTATATGAAGCAGGACTACTGAGTTAGCTGTTTAACTGCACCGAGTAAAACCTGGAAGAGCTCTTTTTACTTCAGTCCATGTGCCAGATTTGGAAGGGTTCTGGGTTTTACTCGGTACAGTTAAACAGCTAACTCAGCAATCCTGCTTTGTCATACAGGCCCCAGTGTGAGCTCTGTGAAGCTGACTACTCCTAATATAGAATAAATACAATAAAATAGCTTTTTTTACAACACTGCACGGTGTAGGTTTCTGTACTGATAAATAGGCCTGTACGTACACACCTCGTCCTAACACAACAGATTTAGATTTAGCTGATAAGCACTGTACGTTGTCCTCATTGCTGATTTGGGCACGAGCTGACCTGGTTCCATCACGGTCAGACATTTCTAAAGTTGGGTCTGCAGAGGTGTCACGCAGCTGGAGCACCAATCAGGACCTGCGGTTACTAGTTCTGCTGTTCTGAACAGGCAGCATGTTTCGCTAAAATTACTGCTTCGACACATTAACTATTGCAGTTGATATATAACAGCATCAGTAATAGCCATAACAGCATCTACAATAGTACCCATAATAATGGCCATAATAACATCTATAATAACAACCATAATAAAAGCCATAATAACATATGCTCCTTAGCCTACCCCTGACTGATCAATCACCAATACAGTCTATCCCTCCAACCTATCAATCACTAGAACAGTCTAACCCTGAAACCTGCCAATCACTCGAACAGTCTAAACCTGCAACCTGTCAATCACTTGAACAGCCTATTGCTGTGCCCCATCAATAGCTAGAACAAGGGCTGTCACTGGCATGAAATTGATTTTGAATTTAACCTTCTAAAGTTGGCATGAATTAAAATATATTTGAATATAATTTGCATACATAAGTATATTGTTTGGGAGCAATATGTATTCTAATATGCAGTGATGCTCCCTAATCTGTTATAGGCATAAGCATTATCATCCACAAGGGTGTAGTATAACATGATAGGACATTGAAAACGTTGCTCAGAATATAATGGACCAGATGTACTAGGCCTCAGGCGGCTACGTTCAGAGGCAGATATGACGCATTCTGCCCCCAGAAACGTGTGCGTTATGTCCCAAACAGGCACAGGGTAAGTGCGGTATGCGCGTCATCCGCATGAGTCATCGCAAGGTGCGCTTCTCTGCTTAATGCGTATGCGTTTAAAGGGGGTGTCTGCGCAAATAACGGGTAGAGAAGTGTAGCTGATTATGTATTCTGTTGAATGTACTGTCAATCAATCAATCAATCAATCAAAATGTATTTATATGCCGCATTTCACAAACAACAGCCACAATACGCTTCACAGACAACCCTGGCCTGAACCCCCACAGGAGCAAGCCTAAAGCAGCAGTGGCAAGGAAAAACTCCCTGTAGCGGATAGGAGTCCACTAAATTACTGAAGTCCACGGAATTAACGAAGGTCGATTCTTGCGTGAAATTTCTCAACCTCTAAAAAGCAGGTGCAAAATAAAGACCCAGGCAAGATGGAGACACAGGTACGGGCTTTGAAGATGCACTGAGAAAATGTTTGCAACAAGTGATTGTCACAGAAAAAGTCATGAAGCAGTCACAGAAAAATTGTTAAAAATCACAGAAAACAAAAAAGAGTGTTTTTTTTAAACATTAATTTATTAAATTAACCACTAGATCTCATGCGCAGCAATAGGAAATGATTTAAATAGTATGTGCAACTGTAGTGACAGTAACAAGTGCTTGAAGCTTCAATAACATCAGTGGGCAGCTGCTGCTGATTAAAAATATGAGCAAATGCATGGACAGGCTGGTGAATTTAATCGCTTCAGTCCAGCCTCAGTACTTCCATTGTCGGTCGTGGAAAGAGCATGCTTTTTGCCCTTTAACAGAATGCTGCTACAGACAGAGTACGCTCAAGTTGCATTACTAAAATAATAATAAACTAGAAATACCGCCTCGCGGTTGTATGCCTCCGCCAACCAGTAGCCAGTGCTTTGTTTTTCGCGGTGATGTGCTGGGGTGGTGGGATCAAGGCTTGGAGGTCAGCAGTCTCAACAAGCTGTTAAGGAAGGCCAGCTAGGTGATCAGGTTGGAACTGGACAGTGAGGAGGAAGTGGCGAAGAGGAGGACAAACATTATGATGTCACAATGAAGTTGACCTTTGACCGTTTGGATATAAAATGTCATCACTTCATCCTATTAGACATTTGTGTGAAACTTTGTCATTATTAGCGTATGAATTCTTGAGTTATGGCCAAAAACGTGTTTTGTGAGGTCATGGTGACCTTGACCTTTGACCACCAAAATCTAATCAGTTCATCCTAGAGTCTGAGGGGACGTTTGTGCCAAATTTGAAGAAATTCCCTCAAGGCGTTCCTGAGATATCGTGTTCACGAGAGAATGGGACAGGCGGACGGACGGACAGACAACCCGACATAATGCCTCCGGCCACGGCTGTGCCGTCGCAGAGGCATAAAAACAAGGTTAACGTCTATTTGTTTTTATTCCTTCAACGTTAGTTTTGGTACACGTTGTAGCCTACATTTTGACATCAGAGTCAGTTTGAGAGGGAGCGCCCGTAGCAAACAGGAGAAGAAACGCATCAGCACTGATGACAGAGGCCAACTATCGGTTATGTTGAGGCTGACAATTCCATCTAAACCTAACGAAAAGTCATGAAAAGCATTATAAATGGGAAAAGTCACAGAAGTGCCAAAAAATGAGGCAAAAATCACAGAATCTGTGACACTTGTGACCTCCCTGACAAACACCAAGCCACAGAAATTATTCTTCCAAAAAAAATAGGTAAAAGACAACTAGAACCTCCCACACAGCATTCTCATTCCATCCCTTCTAGCTCCTTGAAACATTACACTCTCGCATCTGGATCATTTCAATGGATAATTGTCACCACAGCTGAGCTGGAATATCACTGTCTGCATTTTTTCCTGCGTTCTCTTTGGGCGAATATCCAAGATACTCAACGCAATAAAGTTTTTTGGTGCTCTGCTTCATTGGAAAAATGCGATTAGTCGTTAGTCCCATTCGCTGATTGCATAATTAGCTATGGCCTTAGTAAATGCGCCGTTAATTTCACGCAGACTACGAATGCGCCATCATACATCGTCAGGCCGCAATTTGCAGTGCAGGTTTAATGGTCGTACATCTTGCCCAATATTTTTTAGTCACACAATATGCAGGAAGTACATCTACATTGTATTAAGGGCTGTTTTTACAATTGTGCAATTATCTCAACTAACAAAATCGACAGTTTCAACAAATGAACCCCACAAATAAAGCAAGTTGCCTCAGCTTGGCCCAACATTTATTAAGCACAATACAAGACCCAACACGATACACAAAAGCCCATATTAAGTGCATATTAACATTGTCCAAGACTTTTAAATGATCATTTTCAGGCCACAACGCGCAACCTTATACGCTCAGAGCACAACAGAGAATAGGCTAACAGAAGCAAAGAACACAACAGACAATAGGCTAATAGTAGCATTTGGCAGAGAATAGGCTAATAGAAGCATAGGACACAACAGACAATAGGCTAATAGACGCATAGAACACAACAGACAATAGGCTAATAGACGCATAGAACACAACAGACAATAGGCTAATAGAAGCATAGGACACAACACAGAATAAGCTAATAGAAGCATAGGACACAACACAGAATAGGCTAATAGAAGCATAGAACACAACAGAGAATAAGCTAATAGAAGCATAGGACACAACACAGAATAGGCTAATAGAAGCATAGAACACAACAGACAATAGGCTAATATAAGCATAGGACACAACACAGAATAGGCTAATAGAAGCAAAGGACACAAAGGGAATAGGCTAATATAAGCAAAGGACACAAAGGAAATAGGCTAATGGAAGCATAGGACACAACACAGAACAGGCTAATAGAAGCATAGGACACAACACAGAATAGGCTAATGGACATATAGAGCATGAATCCTTTCATAATGCTAATGCTAGGCTTTCTGTGATCTGATGGGACATTGCGTTAGATAGCTACCCATGAGCACATAGGCATTGAATGAATGAGACATGGCGCTTGAAATACGCAATATATATAGTGAGCTCCATAGTGTTTGGGACAAAGACATTAAAGTGCTAAATCTCAGCTTTTATCACAAACACTTTTAAATACTTTTAAATAAAAGCCCTGAAATGGGGGGCTATGCATAAAAAGTTCTGAAGTTTCTACATGGTGAAACCAAGGTGAATAAAAACACAGTTAAATAAAAGCAGAGAACGTGCACTTTAACCACACCTGAATTGCTTGATTACAAATCTGAAATTGTGGGGTTCAGAGCCAAACCAAGGGAAAAAAAAGTATTTGTCGCAAACATTATGGAGCTCACTGTTTATATAGTGTGTTTCAACAGCCAAATCACATTCATGAATGCAACTCTATTTTCAATGCCTGTGTGCCTGTGGGCAGCTATTGAAAGCAATGACCCATCACATCACAGACAGAAAACAAACAGGCTAACATTAGCAGTCCATCTCATTTTCTATCACTAGAATAGTCTATCTCCACAATCGATCAATCACTAGAACAGTCAAACCCTGAAATCTATCAGTCACTAGAACAGTCAAACCCTGAAATCTGTCAATCATTAGAACAGTAAAACCCTGCAATCTATCAATCATTAGAACAGTCTATCCTTGCAGTCTATCAATCACTAGAACAGTCTATCCCTGCGATCTATCAATCACTAGAACAGTATCCCTGCAATCTATCAATCATCACCCTGTTTGTCAGACACAGCATGTGTGATATCCAGCTAGTTTGCTAACCCGGACTCATCACGGTGGGCTGCTGGTGTAGCTAAAGTCGAAGGTATAGCAGGTGTGTCGGATGGCAGTGAGTGCTGTGGTGTTGTACGTAACAGATATGTGGGTGTATTACTCTACACATCCTGTATATTATCATAACTGGACAATGGTGAGGAATTGTAATAAACAAAAATACTTATAAAAGTTTTGCTCTACAGCCATATATTATAGAGGGAGTTCTTAAGCGCTAAAAACTCAACAGATCTTGCTCGACTTACTCTTTTTGTCAGCTGTGTGTCCATCATGAAATTGTGTACATGTTTTTCAGCTTTGGTTAATTCCAATTTCTTTGCAACAACGGCAACCACCAAAGCAGTACATCCAGCACCCTGGGATGAACAGAAACAACAGCAGGTTATTTTGGTTTTACAGAATTACTATTTTCTTGTTAAGGGACTTATTTATAAGTTGTGATTCGGCCAACTTACAAACCTTTATTAACTTTATAAACAATGTTCAATTCAGTAAACAACAGCCTGTTTATATCAGCCAAAAAAAAATCATGCTATTTACAGGTCAATTTGAGGAAAACTGATACACTTATCACAGTATAATTTAACCTCATAAAAAGACAAACTGCTAAAAGAAAATTGACAGCATGCAGCTATGGAAATAAAGTGTAAAATGACCGCAGCTTGTTTCCATAGTTCTACCCACAGAACAAGATGCTTGTGCGTGCATGAATGTGTGTGTGCATGCGTGTGTGCATGCATGTTCGTTCATATACATGTATGAGTACATGTACAATAATATCCCCCCTTTTTTAACTTGCCAATACAATTCATGCACGTATAGCCTTGAAGCACCAGATACAGATGGTTTCAGTCCCTAGTTTTATATAAAGCATGGCAAAAAGATGCATTTCCCCCATGTTTATAACCTCTAAAATTATTCACCCCTTAACGATGAGCAAAGAAGGCTGTATAAAGTGAACAGCACTGAGCGGTATTTTGCTCAATAATCTTAAAATTACATTATTCTATACAAATGCAATTGCTGTATGAAAAATATTTTGTACCACAGTACCAAAGACATGTACCACAGTTATTCACACATAATAATTTAGATAAAATAATTATTAAATAAAATCCAACCAAAATTAAATCTGCATTAATATGCTACCCAATAAGTACGAGTGGTGTTGATCAATCTGAGGGGAACTGTGGCCTCCCGTGGCTTCCTGTTTCACTGGGGTACAAAAATTAGGTAACACGCACGTAAAATCGAGGTCATCCATCACCGTGGGGAAGGCAAAGAGAGCTCTCAGGTTAACTGACCAAACTTGACAAAATTCCCATAATGTCCAGCTCAATTTTTAAACTTGAACCCAAAAATGTGTGGTTTGAGTTGAAGAAGGCAGTCCAGACCAACGATCCCCCTCCAGCATAATCGCCAATATAATCTCATAAATCGCATATCTCATAAAAGGACATGGAAGACAAGGGAGGGTTCTGACAACAGGGCGTCAATACAGTGCTATGAAAAAGTATTTTTCCCCTTCCTGATTTCCTCTGTTATTGCACATTTGTCACAGTGGTTTCAGATATTTAGACACAATGTAATATTAGACCAAGGGAAACCTGAGTAAACACAAAACAATTTAAAAATTATTCTTCCATTTATTTAATGAAAAGAGTTATCAAACACCCATATCACCCACGTGAAACAGTAATTTCCCCCTTAAACTTAATAATAACTGGTTGCACTACCTTTAGCAGCAATAACTGCAACCAAATGCTTCCTATAATTTTATATCAGTCTTTCACATTGTTGTGGTGGAATTTTAGCCCACTGCTTAAATTCAGACAATTTGGCAGGTTTTTGAACATGAACTTCTCATTTCAGGTCCTGCTACAGCATCTCTATTGGGTCAAGTCAGGACTTGCTTTTGTGTTTTGGATCACTGTCTAGCTGCATAACCCATTTATGCTTCAGCTCACAGACAGATGACCGGGCATTCTCCTTAAGAATTTTCTGGCACAAAGCAGAATTCATGGTTCCTTCAATAATGGTAAGTTGTCCAGGTACCGAGGCAGCAAAGCATCCCCACACCATCACACAACCACCACCATGCCTGACTGCTGGTATGATGTCCTTACTGTGAAATGCTGTATTTGCTTTACGGCAATGGGACCCGTGTCATTCAAAAAGTTCCACTTTTGACTCATCTGTCCATAGAATATTATCCAAAGAATGCTTGAGGATTATGCAGCTTTTTTCCAAATGTGAGATGAGCACTGATATTTCTCTTGGTTACAGTGGTTTGCTACTCTCCCATGAATCCCATTTCTGCCCAGCCTCTTTCTCATTGTGGAGTCAGGCACACTGACCTTAGCTGGGGCTAGAAAGGCCTTTGGATATTCTCCTGGGGTGGTAAGGTTCAATATGAGCGAGGTTTATATTCCACAGGGCTTGCAGCAAATCAAGCCAGGCTGTTCCCAATCAGCTGAATCTAATTATCAATTAAATTTGGTTAATTGGGGTCAATTACTTTTTCACATGGGTGTAATTAAATAAATTAAATAATTTAAGAAATATGTTTTGTGTTTACTCAGCTTCCCTTTGTCTAATGTTACATTTTGTCTAAAGATCTGAAACCATTCGGTGTGACAAATATGCAGTAATCAGGTAATCAGGAAGGGGGGGATGGTGCTGTATTTGTGTCACTTATTTGTGTGTGAGATTACAGTACAGATTGATGAAAGTGCTATTTTGGTTGATTCCATAATCCCATAGAATAGTTATTAAAGTAAAATATTTACCACATGTCCGAGAAATTAGATTTAGCTCATTACTGGAATTGCCTACTATATGCAAATTTTTTCATCTTAATCAAGGTGTGTGAATAATTTTGGAGTGCACTGTATCTCTAATCCTCCTGATTTCTCTCACCTACACAGACAGATCACTTATTTTTTGAAGCAGGGTTTTTTACATTTATTTATCAAACCAGACCAAGCAGAGTTATTCAGTGACAGTATTTACAAAAGATTTTCCTGTTACACCCTAGAATCTTCTTTTTGGAATAATTCGGCGTCAGTAAGGGGCCAAAAACATTTAAGCTAATAATAATAATGTTTTTTTAAAGTTCTGTTATTGATTATTACTAAAAGTAACAGCGGCGTGGAAGATGAGATGTCAGAAGAAGGTGGAATTCTAAGCAAGGCATAATGAGCAACGTGCGCAAATCGTGTTCCGTGTTTACGATTAAGCAGCGCTGAAATTAGAGACGCCATGTTGATTTATGAAACGCCCGCGATGTCTCCACCGATTAGCAGGAGGTATTTTTATCATCATGCCCCCGATGTATTTGTCATCCTGACAGGTCGTGGCCCAACAATAACACCAAAGGATGTGGCAACATTGAGGGTTTTAAATGAGATGCAATTTAAGAGGCCCATAGTTTCCTGTGTTGGCACATCCCTCCATCTATTAATATAATGCTACTTTACTTCCAATCTGGTAGTTCTCCAGTTTTTTGTGAGTCCATAAAAACACCCATCAGCAGTTTATAAATAATCTCTCCTAGTTCTCAAGTTTTTGTAATTATTGTCATTTTTAATTCAAAGTTTTCCGGCAGGAGAGATTCACATTATTTTGGAAATGATTCAATTTGTACGCTATAAGCTTTGATGTGGTGTTTTGTTTATTCTAGTTTTTTCAAACTGATGTGGTGTTTTTGTTAATTTCACGCAACTAGTTTTAATGAAGCCGTTTGTCAATTTAATGTGGTTGTTCGTTAATTTGATGGCTGAAATTGTTTGTTAATGTTTTGAGTTCCCATAACCGTATGTGATTATGTAATATTTAAATAGTACATCAAAAAGAATTATTAAAGAGTAAGAAAAACTTGAAAATCAATTTCAAACATGAAAAAAATCATAAGACGCACCATACAACTGACAACTTTTCAAGATATCCTATCACCAAGCATAAAAACAAAACACCTCCTCTGTATAGGCGCAAAAGCAGGCTGTCATCGTGGATTAATCATTCAACCCCTTAAATCACAATGATATTTCAGCACAAGATGAACAGCGATCCATCCTGTCCCTATTTCCTCATTTCCCAGAATGCACCGCCGATCACAGTTTCATAAAGATGAAGAGGAAGCCAGAGAGAAAATGTCTCCCTTGCTTTGTTTTGACTTGAAGAAGCCTCACATGCGAAACGTTTTTTTCTGCGCGAGCTCGATTTGAGAGCCGCGGCGTGGTAAGAAAGAGGCGTTACACACCGCGCGCTTCCGAGGAGATCACGCACTCGTACGGGCTCTCCCAAAAATCGACATCACGGGGTCTAGAGCGCGGACGTGCGATTGGCCGTTCCAAACACGAAGGAAGAGTGCGATAATGAGATCCGGGGTTTAACTGCTGTAGCATGCAGAGGGCCCCAGAGGACGGAGAGATGCTGCAGTGTAAAACGGTGCCAATCGGGTAACTGCATCATCTCCAACAATAAAAAAAACTAAATAAGAACAATACCAAAGCACAATATAGTTTCTTACAATAATACTCCTGCAAGACAAAATGCTTTTGTTGTAAAAAAAAAAATAAAAATACAGAGAATGCATCACACTGACATCGCATGGCCCAGAAACAGAGTGTTTGTAAGCTGTATATGTGACTGATATCACAATCAGATCAGTCTACCCCGCTCTCGGTAACTGCACCTACATCTCCCTCTGCTCTAATTTGAAATAATCTGTCATTATTGCGTTTGTCTCTGTGTCAAACAAAACGTATTGTGCTTGCTGGTCTTGCCGCCGCAAAGACGACGAGTGCGATGGATTGGGAGGCACCACATACAGCAAGCTCTCATCCGAAGAGAGGGTTTCTCTCTTCCTTGAATGCAGTATATGTGGAACTGTCCACAACAAGGATAAATGGCACAGAAGAAGAGAATATTAACCTGGGGAAATATGCAGCTGATGAACTCGGCAGTATCTGTTAAAGGTTTCATAACGGAGAGACGCTCATAAATCTTGAGGTCCTCAGGGTGGACAGGGGGGCTGGTGGGGGGACGGAGGGATGGGGGCGGGGGGCAGGAGATATTATTATTATCCTGTCTCTGAGTGACTGAACATTTGCTTATGTCAGTGTTTTTACTGAAAATAAATATCACAATCACAAAAAATATCACAATTTACAGGAGAAAATTATTCGTGAAAAAAAGATGCTCTTCTTAACCGATAGAGACAAATAATCTGTAAAAGTGATAATATCAACCATTATCTACTACTGCCTCTCCCTATCCCCTCTTTCTCCTGACCCTGAGTGGTTACTTTGACTGGAATAATAAAACATAAAACTCCTTGTATTAAACACTCCACAAAGCAATAAAAAAGGAGGGGGGGGGGGGGGGGGGGGGGACGTAGAGAGGGTAGCAGACAGAGACGGGATCACAGCGCAGAGAGTGGCCTTGTGGGTAATCAAACCACAGGCCCCACAGGGGAATTCACACATTGGATGCCGAGTCCGTCACTCTATGAACTGCACCGCATGGCTGCCCTGTTTTAGTATAATTATTATTATCATTTATGTAATCATTATAATTTGATGTACATTGCATAGTTTCAAACGAAAACTAATGTCCCCTGTAGAGTCCTAAAAAATCAGACTGAACTTAGCATCTGTCACATGAAAAACCTTGCTGTCAATCATGGCCTGTGTTTAATTAGTGATAATTACTTTATCAGTACAAATGATTCGGTGGTGTAATTAGAATAATAATTGGGACAATAACTGGTCATCGCAATTTGGGTGAAAATGAGGGATCTAAAAATAACACTTGGCTTGAGGGAAGGACAAACTGAACTGAAGCAAAAGTTTATACACAGTTGGCCATTGTTTCATCGCGTAACATGTTACTATTAAACAAATTACATAAATAATAACTACATCCACCCATCCCATTATTTAACCCATTTATTTCTGGTCAGGGTTAGTGCTGGAAACTATCCCGGCAAGCCCTGGGTGAAAAGCAGGAAATTTAGATTATCCAGTTAAGCTAACCTGCCTGCGTCTGGACTGCGGGAGGAAACCGGAGTACCTGGAGGAAGCCCACGCAGACACAGGGGGAAGACGCAAACTCCACTCAGAAAGGCCCCAGCCGGGATTTCCTATTCGCTGGATTCGGCCTGAAGTTTTAAACTGGTCATAATGGTTCTGGTTGTTGCAGTTTTTGAAAGGGAAATGTCTACAGCAGCCACACAGCACCACAGTACCAAACCTGTACCATTTAACTACCATCAGTCACAACCAAATTTGCTCTGCTACAACACCACACAGATCTTTCTTTAATGTGAGAACCTCTAGCAACTTGAAGGATATATGAGGGATTTTAGAGCTTGACAAGTGTACTGTTCTGCCACCGAATGTCTGATCCGCTTCGTATCTGGGCTGAAGTGCTGAAATTGAGATGGCCCCCAGTAGTTTGAGATGTCTGTGGTGTACTCTAAATTTCGAACGAATTAAAAAAAAAAAAACTCATAATATTGCCACATGTCTGATCAGCAACCTGTCATAGGAATGGTCAAAAATGTTTGTATGGCAAGTTTGAGATCCCTGTGATATAGCTGTAGTTTTTAATGAGCTTTTTAGAATTAATTTTTGATCTGAAATGTTTACAAAGATGAAAGGTCATGCACCATGCTAAATTTCATGCACCTTGATGCTGAGGTTCATGAGATGTCGCATGTACCAAAATGTGTCACAGTGATTCTGAATTCTTCTTACAGCAATAAATATAACTTTTCATAACATTGGAAGTGTCTGTCCATATTACAGTATATTACAGTCAAGAATGATACGTCTATAATAATACCAAACTGAAACCTGAAAGTAATATTTCCACAGTTTCCATACAGACCTTAACAACGTTAAAGCAGTAAAATATTGAGAGTGTGAGTGAAAATGTGGGTAAATATGTACTACTTACCATAATGCCTGTGAGGAGGCAAACCCCTTTCCCACAGTAGGTATTGGGCACCATGTCCCCATAACCAATTGTGAGAAAAGTGATCGAAATCAACCACATGGCCCCGAGGAAGTTGCTGGTTATGTCCGTGTTGTCGTGGTACCTGAAACGCACACAGATGCCATTTACCAAGCTACTACACCATAATGACAACATTTCTTGCACACTATCCATAGCACAGATAAAATAAACGGTATTTGTGAGCTATGAATACTGTATTTTTAATACGTATGTTTATTTTCAACAATGCATTTGAGAGAGGGAAAAAAAAGACTGAACACAAAAACCCAGCTTGATAAGTTGGATGCCTCTCGGCTGCCTGCGGCAGCTACAAAGGTACAGCAGATCAGAGAGATAGCTATGCAGCTGGACTGCAGAGAGAGAAGGAATGTGCCTGCATGCCCTTCTACAAAATATCACTAAAGAGCAGCGGTCACTTGCACCACGTGTCTGTGTATACATGCTTACAGACTGGATTCAGGCAGCTCATTTCTGAAGACCACTAAATAAGGACTTAATCAGTGGAGCCGAAACCCAACCCTGTTCTGCAGCAGCAGGTGACGTGCAAAGCTGTAGATCAGGGGAACCCAATCCTGTTTTTGGAGATCTACCGTCCTGTAGGGTTTCACTCCAACCCTAACAAAGCACACCCTCATTCAACAGCTAGAGATCTCATCGAGCTCCTAATTAGTAGAATCAGGCTTGCGAAATTAGGGCTGAAATGAAAACCTACGAGATAGTAGATCTCCAGGAACAGGGTTGGGCAGTCCTGCTGTAGATAAGTGGACCCGCCTACCTTTCGCACGCTCGGACGGTCCACGCGGCAATTATCCACAGGGAAATGGTGAACACCAGCAGCACGGTCCCCGGGCAAATGGTCATCAGTGTCTTCATGACGAAGCGGGTGTTGAAGTTGATTTTGTTCAGGGCCCCGATGCTCCTGGATGAGGCGTCGGTGAAGAGCTTGCTGTGCAGGAGCATGACCCTGGCGATGAGGTACAGTCTGAGGAACATGGGGATCGAGAGGATGATGTCCACGTCGGCGTCGGTCTTGGACGGGATGTAGGAGAAGGCCAGGCGGGCCGTCCAGGTGAAAGTGTAGTTCCCGGGGATCGGGTGAATAGCGCACACCAACATCTCCAGGCAGATGAAGAAGATCCTCTCGTACGTCATGGCTATTCTCCAGTCGTCGGCGGCGTTGTCCACCATGAATAACTGTGAATGCAGAGGAAGAAGAAGACGCTAGAGTCCAACCACCGCTGTGAAATAAAACAAGCAAACTGGGCAAACTTCACATCACATGGCCAGTGACAGTGATCAAGGTCCGTGCCATGCCAAGAACCTGCATATCACCACTTCTTGCAATGACGGAGTACTCTGTGGCTAATTTACACACCGCTTTCGTTAGCCTCTCTTCCGCTGTCACGCACAGGTAGCCGGCCGCACATCAATAAAGCCACTGACGTGACTCACATAGTCAGCACACTAATTGACATGATTCGCACACAGTCAGCAGAGCATCTGACGTGATTCACGTACCGTCAGCAGAGTCACTGACGTGATTCACAGTCGCCACGGTAACTGATGTGATTCACATAGAGTCTGTGGAGTCATTAATATGATTTACATATCCCTGTTGCTCCATCGTGGAGAAAGAGGGAACATGTAAATCATACTAATGACCCTAATTGCTAATACAAAGATACAAATGGCTTAAAGCTAATTCAGGCGGTGGTGTACACAAACAAAACAACATGAACCAAAAGCAAGTTTGTAATTACTTTGGAAAAGGAACTGCAACAGTATGTTTTACAATAGTTTTAATGAAAGAGTGAAATACTCAACGTAAATGCTGAGAGTGTCGTCTGTAAAGAGAGTGGGTTGTGGATGCTGGGTTTGTATCAGATTATGGGTTCTGAACCAAGTAAATCTGAGTTCATGTATACAGCTTTTCGCCAGAGGCAGGCTATTCCACTGATATTCACAACATATAAATAATTGATACAGGCAGATAGTCGAACTGTTAAACCACAGCTTCAGAACAGACACTGTATTGCTCTGTCCCAAAACAGATGGCCGCCATTGAACACATTCCCAGTGTTGTAGCATTCCAAATGCGTGCTTCCACAATTTCAGCTCCAGATACTGTGTTCACATGCATGCTAATGACTTGTGAGCACAAGTGTAAAGGTGGAGCAACTGAACAACGGGAGTTTGAAAAGGGATCTACTCTTGTTAAGGGAAATTTATATCACTTTATCTGCAACCTTATCCAACCAAATCATACCAGTTTATCTGCAACCTTTTCCAACCAAATTATACCAGTTTATCCGTTTATCCGCAACCTTTACATCCAAATCATATTAGTTTATCTGCAGTCTTTATAACCAACTTTTTTCGGTTTCATATGAGCTCTTTACTTTTGATGTGACATTTGAAACCAACATTCGTAGGAGAAATCTAAACATTAGGCCAAGTTAGATCCCAAATTATAATATCACTTTATTATATTGTGAGTACATGCAGTCTGTACAACCGAGACATTGCTGTATTGTTTGATTGCCCAAAACACCTCAGACAGTGTTAACTAGGTAACCTGTCAGTCAGGGGCACTTTCCGACAACTTTCTAGAATGGAATCTGAAAACAACACTATCCATGAGCAAGTTGCTTATTAACAATGTATTAGATAAGATTAAATGCATTCAGTGATGCAGTCTCCGACTAGGCAGCTTTGATATCATAAATAAATAATCTCATTAATTTCTAATTCTGCAAAGCATCCTACCTCATTTACTAATGAGATTGAATGCCTGTGTCAAGATAATCCCATCTCCACATTACACAGATTAAATATTGAATTGAAGTCAGTCAAATCCCTTGAGCTAGTAGAAACCAGCCACCAAACAACCCAGCAAAGATAATGGTTTAAACGTTAGTCTATAATAGCATACTTTGTTTAAACGTCATTGATTTTTTCAATCAAGTTATATTCTTATTCAGAGTTTACATTCATGGGAAGTTTTATAGATAGTTTTATTCGGCAGACACATCTTTATTCTGCATAAAGCACTAAAGCAAAAGCATAGCTGAAGATTGAATAAAAACTATGCCCTGAAGCTTCAACTGTCAGCCGACAATTTCAATCTGCATCCTTCAGAATTTTATCAAAAAACAAAAATACTCTTAAACACAACTTGTAAGAAGAGAGACAATATGTGCCACATAAAAGTGTGTTTGACTGCTGGAGATCAGAAATAGGCCATTGAGCAGAAATGCACAGGCACTATATGCATACCGCACTGTCATTTACTGACACCCAATTGTTTACTTTTTTGTCTTTCTTGCCAATTTGAGAAAAATGGGTATAAAAAATGTTTATTGAAACAAATGAAATTTTTGCATGAGGCAATTGTCCATATAACCACTATGATGAATGATGAAGCCAGTTCTGACAGGCCAATATTATTTCACAACTGGAATTTACCTGAAGTCTTGGACTAGTAATTTTTTTTTTTTTAATGTATTTATTTTAAATAAATTCGGAGCTCAATGTGGGGCTGAGCATACCCAATCCACCCCAATTTGGCCAATCATCTGCAGCCACGGTTGCGTATGTGTGCGAACCCCACTGCTGATTCAGGATAGTGTTGACATCCGCAGTTCTCCTCCAAAACACGTGGGGTCACTAGCTGCTTCTTTTCAAACCTCAGACTATAGCTAAGCACAGAGTGGAGCTGGAGGAAGACCGTTCACACGCGGCTTTAGCATGCAGTCCACGGGCGCCCAACTGACCAGCGGGGGTCACTGGATAGCAAAGAACAGAGTAATGAACAGTGCTGCCTGTCTGAATGCCCCACACCCCTCCTCTCTAACATGGGCACTTTCCAACTCCCGATTTACAAATTAAGCACTGTCCTTATGGAGACCTTACGGAGGATGATTTCGAGGTCTGACAAGACTACAGTTTCGCTCTTTGGCCTGGAAGCAAATCGCTGTGTTTGGCACAAGCCAAACACCCGGTCCGTCGCCCGGGTAACACCATCCCAATGGCCGAATGTCGTGCGCTGCGGGGCTGCTGTTCAGCAGGAGTGACCGGGAAGCTCGCTGCTGGCAAGAGTAAGACGGATGGAACCAAAGGCTGGCAAATTTAAGGGAGAAGTGGTTTCATTGCGCAAGAGATTCAGGTTGATTCAGGGTGAAGAGCTGTGTCCTAAAAGGACATGGCCACAAAGCACAAGGCAAAAACTACAAACATCTGTTGGGGTAAAACCATCATTTTCAGTTGCACCATATCAATACCAGCTTTTTCTATGGACAAAGGCAATGACATCAGATGTTTATCAGAAATTTTATTCACTTTTGTTGATTTTACCAGCATACCTAAATTAGTCATGTCTGTAGACATTAATGCTTTCATATTGGCAGCCCTTTCATCAGCCAATCAAATCTCTGCCTATCAAAAGTTATTTTTAATTATGAAAGAAGGAGGGAAGGATTGTTTATAAACCAGCTCTCAAAATAAGACAAGGGAAAACTGAGGGAGGAATGACGAACATAGTGACAGAGGAACCAGGAAGAAGAGAAGGGTTCTGAATCAATTAATGAACCCAACACCTGACCCTCCTCAGAAGCACCCGATGCTACTGAGGAACACCTAACCCTCCAGCCGAGCCTGAGCCCACGAACAGACCCGTCCACGCATGTATGCTAATGTGGGGGAGAACAGCTCTTACTCCTGACATCCGCAACACCACAGCAATGGGCAAAGCCAAGGTCATTACCTCACTGTGGTGAGGCAGTAAAAGGAGAGTCCCTGCAACAAGCATATAGTCAAGAAAAATTAGATGCTATGCTTGAAGTAGTGACCGTGACTTGGGTAAGTGCTGAGAGACACTGTGACTTAGATAAGTGCTGAGAGACACTGTAACTTGGATAAGTGCTGAGAGACACTGTGACTTGGAAAGGGCTGAGAGACACTGTGACTTGGGTAAGTGCTGAGAGACACTGTGACTTGGGTAAGTGCTGAGAGACACTGTGACTTGGATAAGTGCTGAGAGACACTGTGACTTGGATAAGGGCTGAGAGACACTGTGACTTGGAAAGGGCTGAGAGACACTGTGACTTGGGTAAGTGCTGAGAGACACTGTGACTTGGGTAAGTGCTGAGAGACACTGTGACCTGGGGAAGTGCTAGAACCACTGTGACCTGGGGAAGTGCTAGAGACACTGTGACCTGGGGAAGTTCTAGAACCACTGTGACCTGGGGAAATGCTAGAACCACTGTGACCTGAGGAAGTGCTAGAGACACTGTGACCTGGGGAAGTGCTAGAACCACTGTGACCTGGGGAAGTGCTGAGAGACACTGTGACCTGGGGAAGTTCTAGAACCACTGTGACCTGGGGAAGTGCTAGAACCACTGTGACCTGAGGAAGTGCTAGAGACACTGTGACCTGGGGAAGTGCTAGAACCACTGTGACCTGGGGAAGCGCTAGAACCACTGTGACCTGGGGAAGTGCTAGAACCACTGTGACCTGGGGAAGTGCTAGAACCACTGTGACCTGGGGAAGTGCTAGAACCACTGTGACCTGTGGAAGTGCTAGAACCACTGTGACCTGTGGAAGTGCTAGAGCCACTGTGACCTGTGGAAGTGCTAGAGCCACTGTGACCTTTGGAAGTGCTGTGACCACAGGAACAAAAGACACAGTCATCCAGCTAGCTGAATATAGGTCTGCTACCCAACCCGAGTCCAATGGGCTGGGCACAATATGTTGAGTTTGGATTGGGCCAACTTCATCATCTGTGCCTAGGGTTTGGATCAGGTCATCTATGCTTCAGACTCTGGTGGGAGCAGGCTAATGTTAACAGGGTTTGGCAGGATTAGGTTTGGGCTCAATTAACATCCCTGCCTCAGGTTAAGATCAGGTTGGCCCTATTTTAGCTTCTATGTCTCAAGGTTGGACCTATTTTAGCATCTACGCCTTAGGTTTGGTTTTGAGTCTGTCCTACATGAAATGGGACAGATGTAACTTGTACGTCATGTTAATTCATATAAAGTTGCAGTTTTGAAGTGAAATCCTTCTGTTGCATTACTGCTACGAGTAGGAAGAGGAAGGAACACTGTTGCTACTGTAGATACAGTACACTTACAATGTACTGTATCTACTATATACAGAAACAGGCAATGATAGCTAGCTTGCTTATTAGAAATACAGTTAAGCTGTATCACTGGAAAGCTAGCTGAATTGCGGAAGTTTCTGAAACACCTGGAGCACAGCAAACTAGCAAGTTATCCAGGGTTGCCAACTCTGACACTTTCACCTTCAATCTCGTGCTCTCACACTCCCTCAAGAAATCTTTTGCCAGATCTATGTGATGCCCTTCCCCACGGTCCAGGATTGCAATCTCCACCTAAACCCGCCCTCACCCCATATGTTAAGGCTAGAATTTTCTGTGTGCTGGATTCATGCTTGCAAAACCATCTCTGTTATGCACTTTAATTGGAGTGGGTTGCCTGGGTTTGTATGTTGGCTGTAATGAGGCTCACTCTTGAATAATTCTGTTCAATTGTTATCTCTGACTGTGATGTTGGATGACATTTGGATTTTCCGTTGGCCTTTTCGATGTGAGTGCCTTCCACTCATATCAGAATAGATAAGAAAACCAAAGGCAGTGTTATAGTAGATCTCAAGCTCAGTTTTAGTCAGGTCTCAATAAGGTCTGTGCTATTTGGGAACAGGCTGGGTGAGGTTTCAATGGTCTGTGCTGTTTGGGCTGAGGTTGGGTGGGGTTTAAATGGTCTGTGCTGTTTGGGCTGAGGTTGGGTGGGGTTTAAATGGTCTGTGCTGTTTGCGCTGAGGTTGGGTGGGGTTTAAATGGTCTGTACTGTTTGGGATCAGGCTGGTTGGGGTTTAAATGGTCTGTGCTGTTTGGGCTGAGGTTGGGTGGGATTTAAATGGTCTGTACTGTTTGGGATCAGGCTGGTTGGGGTTGAAATGGTCTGTGCTGTTTGGGCTGAGGTTGGGTGGGGTTTAAATGGTCTGTACTGTTTGGGCTGAGGTTGAGTGGGGTTTAAATGGTCTGTGCTGTTTGGGCTGAGGTTAGGTGGGGTTTAAATGGTCTGTACTGTTTGGGATCAGGCTGGTTGCAGTTGAAATGGTCTGTGCTGTTTGGGCTGAGACTGGGTGTGGTTTAAATGGTCTGTGCTGTTTGGGCTGAGGTTGGGTGGGGTTTAAATGGTCTGTACTGTTTGGGATCAGGCTGGTTGGGGTTGAAATGGTCTGTGCTTTTTGGGCTGAGATTGGGTGTGGTTTAAATGGTCTGTGCTGTTTGGGCTGAGGTTGGGTGGGGTTTAAATGGTCTGTACTGTTTGGGATCAGGCTGGTTGGGGTTGAAA
This sequence comes from Anguilla anguilla, assembly GCF_013347855.1. NCBI lineage: Eukaryota > Metazoa > Chordata > Actinopteri > Anguilliformes > Anguillidae > Anguilla > Anguilla anguilla. Next base: position 24,886,478 of record NC_049214.1, read on the forward strand.
TGGTCTGTGCTGTTTGGGCTGAGGTTGGGTGGGGTTTAAATGGTCTGTACTTGTTTGGGATCAGGCTGGTTGGGGTTGAAATGGTCTGTGCTGTTTGGGCTGAGACTGGATGTGGTTTAAATGGTCTGTGCTGTTTGGGCTGAGTTTGGGTGGGGTTTAAATGGTCTGTACTGTTTGGGATCAGGCTGGTTGGGGTTAAAATGGTCTGTGCTGTTTGGGCTGAGTTTGGGTGGGGTTTAAATGGTCTGAACAGTTTGGGATCTGGAGGGCAGAGTTTAAATAGGCTGTGCTCTCGGGGGTGAGGTTTAAATTCGCCAGACTTGCGTCAGCTGAACGGAGGAAAAGTATTTAAAAATGTATGCAATCTTCCATTTCATATACAGATTAAATTATATTGTAGTTTGTATATTAATTATATTTTAAACCAGGGTGCTAAAATCATTGCATTGATTAAGTGGCACAAAATATATTCTATTCATGTAAATAGTTTTTTTTTTTTAAACACAGTTTCTATGTATATATATATTGCAACAATCAGTGTATGTCCAGTAAGTCCCCCAGTGGAGAAAAATCTGAGTTGATCTTACAAAGCATTCTCTATAGCCTTGCAAACTAACATTTTCCACCTTATATCCTCCACCCTGTGAGATCTCACTCACTCTGAAGATACAGAGCTTGGATGGAGGTAAATATAAGGCCAGTCCTATTACACTCACACGTTCTGGTGCAGCACCGAACAGAATCAAATTAGCGGGTCCTGACACACACACCCACGGAGGAACCCCGCCTGGGGTTCCCACTCAGTTGTATTTTTCCTTTATAGAGCCATTACTCACTGCTACAAATGTCATGCTAACTGTAATAGCCGAACGGGGATTTAATTTCCCTGTCTCGGTTTCTCATCTGTTAAGAACACTCACGGCCAACACGCTCATTTAAAAAGCATCCTGCGCGTTAGACGTTGGTTGAATCACTAAGCAGTAAACCCAACAACACATCACTCGCTGGCAATATTACACCTGGCTGATTAAATATGCAGTAAGCAACGGCAGCCCAGAGGGCCAGAAAGCACCGAGCTGGAAAGCGTGCGACAGTCCGTTACACCAGCGCGATGGGGTCGTGGGCCAGTGCAGACCACAAGCCCAGTCACATGAAAAATCAGGGCAGGCTGACCTATCAGTGTACAGAAGTGAGCAGTGACAGCTCACTCTCTTCATGAGTACAGTATTGAGGTAGTATTGAGCAGATACACACCTATTAAAACTGTCCAAGCAATGTTCAATTAGAAACCGCTTTGTAATGTTTTACAACATTTAACACATAATAACAACAACAACAACAACAACAATAATAATAATAATAATAATAATAATAATAATAATCACCATGCCAAATTAACTGTATATTAAGAATCCTATGATAACTATTATGTGGTATTTTTTTTCCTTTCAGAAAATGTGCCATTTGTCCTTGTTCTGGGAATATTGCTGTTGATAGCCAATAGAGGCACGTCACATCTACATGCTCCTTTTTCCAGCTTCCACAACGTGCCGCCTGGGGGCTCAAATGGAAATAAGATTCAAATCCAAGATGCAAATGAGCATAACACTGTATATTACAGCCATTTTTTTCAATAAAATTACAGTTTATTATTAAATTTAAAAAATTAAATTAAACTTTACTCCAGGGGTGAATCACTGACGTGGTAGTTTAAGCACCACATGGCAGAATATGTGTATCTAAGACAGAAGTCATTCTGCATAGGAGAAAACATTTTACTTTTGCTGGTGCATGTCAAGTCAGAATACACTCCTAAGCCATTTATAGAAACAGAAGATAATATAAAATCAATTTGAAAAGAAAAGTTTAATTCATCTAGCACTGTGTTAAGCCTCGTCTAGAAAAGACCAATAATCTCTACTACTTCTACATGACCTGGAAATCTCTTGCATGCATGAGTGATTCACTGTGTGGGGGAAAAATACCTGCACTTGCATCAGTACACAATGCCTATATAACTAATTTTACCTATGCCCCCTTGTTCTACCAACACAAGTCAACCCTCTTCACTAATGGATTTTATTATCCCCATTAAAATATCAATTCAAAGCCTGAAGTCTTACTACAGAAATGTTTTGACATTCTAAATAATATCTCCGTTCAAGGCCATAAGACTGGGATTAGTGCCATATGTACCAACTGGGACAAATCGGGTAAGAAATCGAACCCAAACCTAACCTACCTTGAAAACGGCGATAGCTACTGCATGTTTAATATTTTAAATGTATATCAAATAACGTAAAAGCAAAAGGCTTTATCGCTTCTTGTACCAGTAGACTGGATGTCAGAACAGCAAACATAATGATAATACTAATCATAATATTAATTATTATGAAGCCAGTAGCACAGTATAGACGTACCTGAATTTCCCTTGCATGGTATATAATAATCAAGCCAAGCAGGATGAGGGTAGAAAGGCTTATCAGGCATTTGAGAGCTAATGAATAAAGAGACTCCTGAGGGAAAAAAGAAAACAAAAAAAGACTGGTGTCAACGCGGCATTTTGAAAAGGGTTCAGACGAAGCCAATCTACAAACCATAGCGACTAGTGGTAATGAATAATTTCCCTGAATCGGAACATTTACAAGCATAGATGTCTGAACTGCAAGACGTCAAAAGTAGTTACTTTCACTATTCATTTTTATTGTGAATTTGGTCTTCCAGTAAATAGCACGTCTAATTACAGCAAATACAAAATGAGTCCATATGAACCCGAAGTCGTTTTTAAACACCTTACCAAATTAGCACAATTTAAAGTACGGTAGCTACTTGATCCAGTACTGATAACATATTTACACATGCGGCACATTAAAAAGTTATAGTTACTTGACGCCAAACGAACATGTATGTTTATGCATGTAGATTGTTCACATGACTTTTTAAACTGTTCTCTAGTTAATCTAGACCGGTACCTTCAACGACACACGTGATACTCCTTGATATTAATCGCAATTATAAAACAATAATTTTTATTTCGCTGCGACCAATATACAGTTTACTACATGCAGAACTTCAAATCCCTAAATTCGGTCACGCACCTTTCCATAGGCTCCCCAAGAGAGTTCTGTTTCAATAACCATAACGACGATTCCAAACATTCCGAAGATCAATGCATAATCACTCAGGCGTTTTCTTTTTTCAAATAAGGCTCTTCTGTGTCCAAGCTTTTGCCCAATGTTCTGATTTTTCTTTTTACCCGATTTGTTTCCACTACTGTTACATCCTCCCCCTCCTTCGACTGACGCGTGAGGCATGAGGTTAGTTGAGTTATGATCCGGCTTAGAAACCACGATTTCGGACGTATCTGTGGTAGATACTGGTTGTAAGGGCTGCGACTCTAAATCAAACTCGTGCAGGTTTCTGCGAGAGGAGCTGAAGTTACTAAGCGGCCGCATCACACCTCCGTTGAATCTGCAGCTAGCCATAGCTGGGCTATTTCGCTAAACACCTCTCCTCGGCTGCTGGTCGGACTGTCCTGCCGCCGACAGCGGTGGCACGGCTTATAATAATGAAGATACTGCCTGGGTGAACAATCATGGCTAGAAGCCGTAAACTCGCCAACGCTGACCGGACAAGCTTAATTTGTATGCGATGTGGATGACATCCATGAAGTTCCGGCTAAGATAGACCAAGTTTAAAATAAATGAAGTCTGTTCTTGCATAGCATAGGCTACAGTTACTGCAGGTGCAGTAGCCTACTGATTAGACCGCCTCAGACCGCAGCATTGCCGCTGCCCGTACACTGCTGAACCTGCCGCTCACAGACATCGTACCGCAACTGCAACGATGCTTCCATGGTCGGTGTTTTAAAGCTGCAGAGGTCTATGAAGAAAGCCAATTGCGTTGTGATCCGCATGGAGGGATCGTTTTCAGGCGATGTTAGATCCTTTTCGGCTCCCATAGAATCCAAGCAATGCGTCCGATTGGTCTGACCTACCCAAACAAATGGCTTGACGTCTACTTCAGTGAAGAGATTGCGACATCGTTTAAAATATTCAGAGGTACCGACCTAGCAAGCAGAAATATTCTCAATTGCTTTTAACACGGGATGAAGACTGATAAAAAAGAAAATATCTATCTATCTATCTATCTATCTATCTATCTATCTATCTATCTATCTATCTATCTAGCTATCGAAATCGTAAGTCTCCCCACCATTATTACCTGTTTGGTATTATTATTATTATTAGTGCTGCTGTTGATGGTCATAATCATAATATTCCACGGTAGGCTATTTGTATAAAACTATTTGCCAATGATGGAGGACGTATCATTTTTTTGTATTTTGTATACATTACCTGCACCTATAGTGCATCTATACCTATTCTATACATTACCTAGAGTCCTATGGAATTAAACCTCTTTTCGTGTATTGATATGCTTGACTGTTTTACAGTGCGTTATCATCCTAATAAATTAAATATTCATGGATAAAATATGGGTGTTTTGCATTTGAATAAAAAAACGTTGGTGAACAGTGTTCTGTGTGTGCTGTGAAGCGCTGTAAGCACGTATTGATACGATGCTTACTGAACCAAACAGAGATCTGCAATGCGAGTTCCGCAGTCGCGAGGCAACACTTCAAGAGACGAGAATGAAAAACGTGCAATGTCAGCGCTATCGCACAGCCCCCTTCGACTCATGTTAATTCCCTCCTCTTAAACAGATCGAAGCGCAGTTCATTTTTTACAGCAAGGGGCAGTCATCGATAGAGTAAAAGGCACGATGAAACAAAAAACATGCTTAGAGAAACCATGTTTACATTCGCAGCTACATTTTATGGATACGATGATCACAGACCTGCGTAAAATAATTTAACAAAGCACTTTATCCCATTAAGTGCCAATAAAATTCCTACCGATTACTGACAAACGTAAAGGAAATTACATGTATTTTTTTCCTCAGTAACCGAAACAAAATGATTTAAGATGACAATATGGTTTTGTTGGTGACACGCATTTTGCTACAAGAGAACAAGGGGTCACAGGGGGGGCAGAAGTCCAATTTGATCAACAAAGGCTGGCTATAGCTTGTGTGCCAGAGCATAAATACATACAGTACGTAACACATATTTCTTGCTGCCTAGTCGAATGTTACAGCTCCTCGCTTGGTTTCGCGAGTGTTAACGTTAGCTTACATTAGTTTGACCCCTTGCTTTTAGGTTTGGTTATGTTGAAATGAATCACCGTGCTTTCTGCTTCATACATACAGGTAGCCTATCTGCATATGGCTGGATATAAACCGATGGGTTTGGTATCTGACAACGCACTAGGTATCGGTTCAGAGCCGTTCATTTGCACATCAATGTAAAGCAGTGCGTTTACATATTATTGACTTTCATTTGCTCAAAAAAAAAAAAAAAACTCAGTAGGGTCCTTCCAAAAAATTAGCCTTCCTAGACTTTCTTGCTGTAAGTAGGTTTCTCTTTTCTGAAAATCCTGAGTAACTACATATCAATATCTATTGCAGTGACCATACTGGTATTTATACCAGTAACTATACCATTACAATATTTATCCCACTCACTATTCCAATATATAGACCAGTAACAATACCATACCAATATCCATACCAGTGACTATACAAATATCTATACCAGTGCCTATATCAATATCTATATCAGTGCCTATATCAATATTTATATCAGTGACTACACCAATATATATACCAGTGATTATAGCAATATCTATACTAGTGCCTATATCAACATTAATGTCTATATCAGTGACTGTATCAATATCTATACCAGTGACTATATCAATACCTATACCAGTGACTATATCAATACCTATACCAGTGACTATACCAAGCTAATGTGGTGTTCCAGTGGAATTACTGCAGAGCTACAGTTCAATCTATACAGCTATTCTACAGTGACAAAAAATGTGCTCCTGTGAAATAATACAATCAGCAGACCAATTAATATCTGCTCATACTCACCTGCTGCATTTTGAAGAAAAAAAAAAGTAAAAATAAATAAACATACATCCAATGGAATTTCTTTCCAGTGCAAATAATTAGTATCTGTTTGTTTTTTGGGTTCCAGTTGGTGTGCTGTCAGATTTCATAACTTTTTGCTAAGTGTGCAGTGGGTGAAAAAAGATTGGGGAAAGGCCAATTCTGACATGTCAAATTATTGGATTCAGAAGTTGTTGATTCATGTATAATTGAAGCTCGCCAGACAGTTATGGCCTATTTTACCCACGTGTACGTTCAAAATTATAGGAGGGGGATAAACTCCTTTTCTGGGGCGGGTTGCAGCTTCTGTGTTTAAATGATCGATTTGCCCCTTGCCTTCCGGATGGAGTGCCAGAATAATGCTGGCTCACTGCACTGGTGAAATAAAAGCAAAATATAAGTTGAAAATCGATACGTAGGCCTAAATGGAGCACTATTAGCACAACGAGGGGCTAATTGTTGTTTGATAGGCTGCTGTTTAAAATGGACTGGATTGAAAATAATCCCAAATATGGGCTCTCTTTTGCACAGTACGCCTAATTGCCCATTGTTTAACTGTAAAATCTTTTGTCCTTTTCAAATATTTGTTTTCAGCTATAAGGTCATGTGACATTTTACTGCAAACGCACAGAAACTGCCTCTTGATTTCTCTAGTCTTTTCATTTCAAGATTTTTCATAATTAATCCCTTAAACACAAAATCTCATTTGCTGTTAGAGGAGTCGGGAGATGCTTAGAAATGCAGCGTAAGTGGAATATTAGTGCCAGGCTGTGGCCTTAACCTGATCCATCCATCCATCGATTATCTATCTATCCCGCTTATTCTTGGTCAGGGTCAATGGGAGGCTGAAGCCTATCCCAGCATGCAGCAGTTAGAGAGAGAGAGGCAGGAATACACCCTGGACAGGCTGCCAATCCATTGCCAGGGCCCACACACAATTCACTTACACTTTCATCCCTACGGGCAATTAAGTGTCTCAAATTAGCCTACCTGCATGTCTTTGAACTGTGCGAGGGAACCTGAGTACCTGGCAGAAATCCACACAGACACAGGGAGCACGTGCAAACTCCGCGCTGAAAGGCCCCCGGTCGGGACTCAAACTCGGTACCTTCTTGCTGTGAGCACCACTTAAGCACCCCTAAACCCGATCGAGTTTACATTTTCCAGCACATGTATGAAAGCGCCTCCTAATATCGGAGAAAAGCAGGCGGTTCTGAATACCTGCTAAGAACACACGCATAACTTCAGTTTAGCCAAAATCACATTTTTAACAGGGGTGTGTAAATCTGCCAAGATTGAATCGGGCCTAATGGGCAGACTCACACACTTTCTTCAGGATTTTTTCCCCAGGTGTACTACTTTGCTCACTATGGGGTTCACGTTTGTTCCCGTTCCCCACAAATGTAATACCAGATTTTATATATTTTATCATGCCTGAAACATTGCTCTATTCTGAAGCATCATTTGCGGCATTATCCTCTCTGGCCACGCCCCTACTTATTCTAACTGTTTGGTAGGGGGACAGTGCAGCTTGGGTCAATGCCTGGCTTCTGTCATGTACAGACAACAGGGGGCGCCAAATGTTGGAACAACAATTGCTTTCAGACTCTTTATTGTGTTAATACGGACAATATTACATTGCTTCAAAAAGATGGCAGAGTCCCAGACTGTAGTTTCCGTTATGGATTCCGATGGTATCAAGTCATTTGAGACCAAACTACTTCTTGTGTTAGACATGACACTTTTCATATGAGTCTTTATAACAAGACTCGTCATAACAACGCCAATGATTCCATCACAGGAAGGTAACCTTGGCTTTTCTTAAGTTCAGAAATGCTCCCTGTTTGCAAGGGAAACTGGGAAAGGAAGGAATACTTTGATCCTGACTGTAGTACTAGTTGTACATATCCTTTTTATTGCAAACATTTTTTTTTACTGTCATTGGTGGGTCCAGGGGAATGTTAAGCCGCCTGAAAGCCATTTATGACATGTAAATCTGGATAACTGCCAATTATTTACTTCATAAATGTAATACAACTTTGAGCGTGCTTCTTGATTACATTTAGTTTTGTATTGGTTAACTCAACCTTAGCCCAGGATTAGAGGTCAGAAATATCACAATAATGCCCAACCCAAATTGCTTTAATGAGCACCACATTAAAGGGCTGTCTCTTAGAAGCACTGCCTAATCTAATGTGCACTCTATCTCTGAATGATCTAGAAAAACCATATTCACAATTAAATGCCTTTCCACTTAAACTACAGCAAACAGTTTATGAAAAGGCAGGAAAACACCCTTCAGCTGGTACAAAGCAGCAGCAGCGAGGTTCCTGACCAAGACCAAGAAATACGACTGTACAACACCCGCTGTCGCTTCTGTTCTCTGGCTGAGGATTGATGTGGCGTACCCTGTTGAATATGAAATCTTTAGTTGCTAACTTTGTACGGGTTTTGTGCCAGCTTACTGTCAAATATGGTCCGGGGGGGACCCGTGTGTACGCTCGTTCTCATTTCAGCCAATCTCTTGCGCAATTAAGGATATTGAACGTGGTGTGTTTAAGTACTTTCAGAATTTGTTCCCTTTAACTTGTTGAGAACAATGCCGGTTTTGCTCCCTGTAATTTGCCTTGTCTTTGAATTCTTAATTTAATTGTTGGTTTGAGAGGCCATGTCTTCACAATTTCACCAAATAGGAGTCTGTTGATTGTTGATTCACCTCAGTCTTTAATTTGATCAGTTAATTTTTTTTATACCTCTCTTTATGTAACCATTTTGAAATATACCACAATGTGAATATGATACCTTTATTCTTCATGGCATGCATAGACTGTTAAAAATCGCCTGACTTACAAAATTTAACACAATATTTCACATTATTTGCCAACTTGTCTGTTGAGGGTTTTACAACAGCAGTGCTTCTGGGTAGCCATGTTAATCTGGCTGTGTTGTTTGATTAAATAAATGCGGTATCAGTCTCACTTGGCTTTCAGTCATTTTAATCATTGTATTTGGTGTTTGAAGGAAAGAGGCACTATTGCATGTCATTGTTTACAGGTGCATCTTGGGCAACAACCCAGATAAGGGCTCAAATGAAAGAAAATGGTCTTTAACCAGAGAGTTCACACTTTTCTGAGAAAACCGGTTGATTTTGAGTTGATGTCTGTACAGACATAATTTTCAGATTTTTCTGGATTGTATACTGTGTTTACATTGAAGGCTTTATAGCAGTATTGTTGTTTACTCTATTCCCTCTGCACCTTAGTTGATGTCTGGTGCAAAATGGCTGCCGTGCATCGCCCAGGTGGGTGCTAGAAATTGGTGGTGGTTGTGGTGAGTTCCCCTGCCTCACAGTATTTGCACTATGAACATCTGGAAAAGGCATATATATATATATATATATATATATATATATATATATCATTCATTTATCGGAGGTATTTAAATTGTTATTTTTTCATTGTTTTTAAATTGTTCTTGAAAATCTGGTTTAAAATAGATGTTTACAATATTTTGCATTATATATATATATATAAAATTAAAAAAAGAACCTGATTGTCCGTATGCAGTTGTCATTGGATGGGAGACCGCCTGGGAAAACTGAGTTGCTGCTAGAAGTGGTGTTGGTGGGCCAGAAGAGGGCGATCTTCCCTCTGATGAATAATCCCCATTGCCCCAGTGTATTTATGGGGACACTGTGCTGTAGGAGATGCCTTTCGGATGAGAAGTCAAACCTTGACTTATTGTGGTCATTAAAGATGACACTCATGACACTCATCAAAAGAGTAGGGGGTTCGCTACTGTCCTGGCTACATTCTCAACCTTGCTCTCTCAACCTGCCACCTAATCATCCCTTGACAGTGAAATTTTTACAGTAAATTACTGGCTAATGAGTTTCATTACTTTTACAGTTGATATGTGAAAACACAGGTGATTACTGTAATAGAAACAGTTAGAAACAGTTCATTGCTGTAGCGTACAGCTATATCACAGTAATCAATGGCCTTGTTTACTGTGAAATCACAGTATACGGTAGTTGTCATTTAATTGTAATTTACTGTGAATATGCTGCAGTAAATTACCATGAATAGCTTGACAGTACTGTGAATCGGTTAACAGTAATTTACTGTAAATGTACAGCCAATTATTTTACAGTGTAGCTATTTCTGACATAAAGTGACATTACTGTAGGACACCGGATGTTTCTGAAGCACTGTCTGTAAAGCAACAAAAATCTAATGCTAACTTTGAATACTGAGAGATTAGAGGAGTTTTCAGAATTGGGAGGAATTCAGAGTTATGTGCTTAAAGGGCATGCTAGAGAGGGGTAGATAGTCGTGTAGTTTTGTACACACGTATATTACAGGATTATTCTTCAAAAAGTACATTTAATCTTGTTTTCGCTTGAACCATTTCCCACGGCAGGTGCCACCTGTGCCTACTGGCACAATATAAAAAAAACTGATATGTATGTTTATAAACGTGAAGACAAATGGTATAAAATGACTCTATTCATATGTACAGCCTCTGGAAAGAACAGGGCCGTACATATGAATAGATTCATTTTTGGACTTACTGGACTTTTTCATGCTTTGGATCATCAATCACAGCCACTGTAAAATCAGCTGGTCAACAGGAAGTTCTGTAAGCAGCATGTAACATATCCTTCTTTGCACATAGACAGTCAGACTCTCAAACTGAATCAATATCCTTCTAGTGTCTAGTGTAATATTGTTGGGTAAATAAAACCTTGAATGCACATTGGAACTAGCATTCGTTGGCCAGCCACCATTATATACGTGTTTTCCATTTTGCCTACATGCACCACAGTTCATAAAGTGAAATCCATAGTTAGGCAGAAACGTTATTTTAAAAATCAACCATTGTTGTTTTGTTTCCATCACCTACAGTAAATGGAGGAAGTGCGAAGTTTTTTTTTTTTTTTTTTTTTTTTTGTGGTGAGTTTAAAATGTGGCGTAGCAGGTTTGGCCACCCGGGAGTATGAGGTAAAAGGCTATTTAAATAAATAAAAGTTGTGGTTACACCTCCGTTAACTTCATCCATGCAAGTACTACGAAACCAAAATAATTACTTTATCCTCTGTTTTTGTTTCTTTCTTACTATCTGTTCGGGAGGCCATTTTTGGGGGGACGGCTGTCCCTGTTAGCCACATACATTTGAGAAAGTTCAGACGAGGATGCACATCCGTCTATTCATTACCAGAGGAGCTTTGCACGCACTGGACCGGAGGAAGACCACTGTAATTGGTAACACCGGCTGCACAACGCGAAAATGGGTAATACAGTGGCCACTAAAACAGCCACACGGTGCCATACAGAATACAATGGGGACTGAAACTACCATACTGCGATAGCACTGGCGACTGAAACTACCACGACAGAGAATAGTTTGGCGACTGAAACTACCACATTGTAAAATGCACGGCACTACCCGATGGGTCACATTCCAGAAGTTATGTTTCATGAACCAAGAAGACAAGCGTTTCAGAAATTACAGGAATGCAGGTTTCAAGCCTCAAACATACAGGAAACATTTATGTTCCATTAGCCTACTTTTACATACGAAGCAATGTAGCCTAAACTAGGCATATATATGCTAACTAACACTCACCTTTATTAATGCATTACCTTCATAATAGCCTATATTTGAATACGTTTCTTACTTTAAGGTAGGCCTACGCATTAGTCAGCATGCCCTCCCACAAATTACATCATGAATGTCATCTTATACAGTGAAATATTCAGGGAATATATTGTGCAATTTAAACATTTTTTAAAGCAAATTGACTACCCAATTTGGAGCTTTTAAACCTACTTTGGTAAGTAAATGTTTTTTTTCTGTATAAAACTGCATGGTTTAATTTTTATACGCAAACAGGATTTTGGATAGCCTACTTCACCGGTCAAACAGGTAGCCTATGGGCGTGAACTATCAGTGTAAACTGACACTTATGAATTAGTTTTCGACGACACGCTATTCTGATATGACCACACTGCGAAGTTTCCACCCCTTGACGTTTCGGCAGGTGTGTTTTAAGTTTTAGCAGAGAGACACTAACAGCAGTTCGAAGAATCACAACACTTCAACGAATACGTCCAGTAGGCTAGTGCTGGAGCGTGATCAAAATGCGCACTCCCGGTATGCTGATATTTGGAATGGTTTTGTCACCTTGCGGGTGGATCCTGGATCTGACCAGCACGGTGGCCCCGAACTGGAGGGAAAATCGGAACCTCCCGAGCGAATCCCAGGACCTCGTCTTGCAACAGGGGATCTGGGATATCTGCAAAACTTTCGATTCCTCACGGAACATAGAATGTAATCAGCCAGACGTGCCATACTTCAACAACCAAGTCATCCCCGTGGCGCAGGGTTTAATGGTGGCATCTTTGTTGGTCACCCTACTTGGCCTGGCTATAGCCACCCCTGGAGTCAGATGCTGGAGAGACCGACCGAACTACACTATCGCCGGGTTGGGCGGACTTTTGATCTTCCTTTCGGGCGTCATGACCATAATTCCAGTCGCTTGGTACACTCACATTCTGAAAAACATAACCTCATTGACGGCGACCGGTGACGACATTCGGGTGGGCTACTGCATCGTGCTGGGTTACATCGGGGGCATCATGCAAGTACTTGCTGGACTTGCTATGGTCATTGTGATGTGCTCGTGCTGTGGCGGAAAGAACCGCGGTGAGAAATCATCAGACCCCCCCGAGAAGTTCACCCACACAAAATATCCAATGGCCAGAAGAATCGAGGTGCCCAGTATCAGCAGGAGTAAAAGCTCCGCAAGCAGCGTCCCTTACTCCAAGGATTCGTTCGACGACGACTTCCCCCGGGCAAAGACCCCTGGAAATCGGTCAACCAGCACATCTTACGGCGGCAGACCTTACGACGCCGATTTGTGAAATCGAACCTGAACCAAAACACTGACTTTAATTGAGGACGTTTCTATGATGGACGCAGCGGTTGACGAGTATCTTAGCACTATTTCTCCCTTCTCTGTTACCTTACGTTGTACGCGCATAGGCTATTTGATCTCTGTAAATCATGGGAATAAACGGGTTTACAGGCAGTGGAACTTTTGATTATCTCGTTTGAAAAATTGGACCCAGAAGTAGCTCTACAAGCTATAGCAGATAGTTACACTCGCAGTTCTAAAGTATTTGAGTCTTTGTAATGTTTATATAACTTATGCAGATCTATAAGCGCAGTTGAGTATATGTTCTTGTTATACTGGCATAGTACGTGGAATTTGAAGAGCATGCTAATATTTCTCGTTGGTCCGTAACTATATTTCGATTCTATATTTGTAGCCTAGCCTGTTTCTAAACAGATTGGCCAGTGCGGTCATTTAGCTCTCCTGTGGTCAGAAGGTTTGACAGAATTGATGTGAATTGATGCAGCCCCACTTATAAAAAGTTCCATGTTCTTTCTATAAATGATTTCTTTTATGAAACAACAATGTGTTACTTGTAAAGGTGTAAATTATGTGGTTCACCGACCCACGCTTAGGATAAGTGTACGGTCGGTTTTGAGTATTCTTGGATAAGACAAAGGCATACATTCGGTCAAATGTTAATTTATCCTTAAGTTTTAGTTCCAATTTTTGGTAATCACTGCACACACAAAAAATAATACTTGCGTGTAACTGTGAATAGAAGATTACGACAACTAATACTGGTGTATTAGTTTTGTACAGAAATAAAACATAACTCCCTAACTTCTTGTCGGTATATGCTCCCTGAATTTTGTTTTAATTGTGTCTTTTGTGTTGCCCTTCAAGCAATAAAACAAATGCTACTGTATTAAATGGCCTACAGTGTTTCTTGACAATTATTTAACATATACACTCTGATCTTAAAACATGGTCAAATCAACCTGTAATGTGGTCTCTAACTATGCAACGTGTAAAAGAAATAACAAGTTATTTTAATGCAACATGTTTTTTAAATGTGTAAAGACAATCAAAGAGATGCCAAAAATTCAAAGGATATTAAGTGATAGGCTTCTCAAATGTAATTTGGTTACACGCACAGTAAAATGTCCTTTGTTAATTAAACTCAAATAGTGTTAATTCAGCTCTAATAGATGACATTTGGTCCCGTTCTGTTAAGAGTTGAATTAACACTGAGTTGAATTGACACTGGAGATTTTACCGTGCAGTATAGATAAAAATTCAATAACTAATGTGAGGGAAGCAGGAAGTAACTGACATTAAAGCAGTGGCATAGATGCAGTATTTGGTGTAATATAGTCTAGTCTAATCCTAATCTATTTCACCGCAGTTCAAATAGCGAACACAACTTACTGATGGGTTTTTTTGTTTTTTTTTAACTCGTGAACCAAGTATAAATCCCCCAAAGCTATTTTTCAGCCAAAGCCATAGTTGTCTCAGGAAGACAGGTCCAATTTAAAATAGATGATGAGAGAATAGAAAAAAAATCCTGAATATGCTTCCTCAGATCCTCTTACATTAAGTTTTATGAATCTAATATTTGTTTTTTCAGAATGTATATTTTCATACAAATATTAAATGCAAAAATATTAGACTTGAAGAGAATCCTTTGAACATGCGTTTGTTTCTAGAGCTCTCACCTTACGCATCAAACTCTGGGAGACTTCAGTGAGCAGTCTCTGACAAGAGTGTACAGAAAAACTCTTGTTTTGGAATCTCAATTTCTGTGACAGCTGGGGCTTATTCAGATTTTTCATATGCCTGCACAAGGATGGCCTAATTCCAAAATTGCACAGCACAGCAGTTTTCAGCAGAATTCACAGTTTGGCGCGTAAATGGTGTGCAAGTGAAGGGAAACTAACTATGTGTGTGGAGGATGTGTGGAGCGGGTTTGGAGCTATGTGTGAAGTATGTGTGGAGCAGAGTTTGAGGGTGTGCCCCACATTAGACTGAGTTAATTGCATTCAAACTCTGATTTAAGTAAATTCCTCCAAATGAGGAATTTCATATCTAGCACACTCCATTAGGGAATTTTGTGTAACTACAAGTGGGTTTTTATGTCAAATAGAATTCTTAATGAATGATGATGTATGTATTTCTAATTATAAATTAAAATGGGCATTGTATTGCAATTCCTCAATTCCGAAATTATTCTCAACATTTATCAATAAGTTTGGTATTAAACAATAAAATTCTTCTGTAAATCTGGCCTCATATCTGTTTCACTCAGGACAACACAAGTGTTTATTCAGTCAGAGATTAATGAATTACCACAGCATAGGAACTGAAACTTGAGAAGAGCATATTTTGTAATGCAGTATAATTTTTTATATGTTTCACTGTCCACTCCACCCATTAATGCATTGTGGCTCGCCATCTTGCATTTGATGGCAATCCACAGGTCCCTCCATTTATTTTTGCAAGTCATCCACATCCTGCTTGCATGGCGCTACCCACCGCCTCTGCGATTGTGTGCCTTAAGTCCTTGGTGCTTGCATACCAGGCAGCTAAGGGGTCAGCACCAGGGTACATTCAGAGGATCATCAGACCCTACACGCCAGCCAGACCTCTCCGTTCGGCCACCTCTGGACGCTTGGCACCTCCCCCTCTTCGCGTCTGCACTTCCCGCTCCCGTCTGCTGTCTGTCCTGGCCCCTCGCTGGTGGAATGACCTCCCCGTGACGGTCAGAACAGCAGAGAATCTCACCACTTTCAAACGCAGACTGAAGACTCATCTCTTCAGGCTGCACCTCTCCCCACCCCTCTCTAGCCTATAGTTCAGCTCACTGTATCTAGCTAGGATAATTTGATTATGTTAGTGTATCTGGCAGGATTGTTTTTGTATGATTAGGTGTGATTCAAGTGCTAGTTTGTACTTGGTAGGATTCTTGCTTGCTGAACAAGCTTACTCTACAGGGTTGGAGTCCTGATCGATGTGGTCACTTCTGGCACTACGATCCTTACTTCACTCTAGTGTTTCTTTTGCGCCTCTACATCATGAAACCTATGCACTTGTTGTACGTCGCTCTGGATAAGAGCGTCTGCTAAATGCCTATAATGTAATGTAATGTAATGTGCCCACGTCACACACATGTCTGCGGACACGGTCCGTGTGAAAAATACTGAATGGACTGGTGCTGCACCAGCACCTCCAGCTTTTGTAAATGGTAAATGGACTGCATTTATATAGCGCTTTTATCCAAAGCGCTTTACAATTGATGCCTCTCATTCGCCAGAGCAGTTAGGGGTTAGGTGTCTTGCTCAAGGACACTTCGACACCCCCAGGGCGGGCTTTGAACCGGCAACCCTCCGACTGCCAGACAATCGGTCTTACCTCCTGAGCTATGTCGCCCCTGTGAAGCTTTTCTTAGGTAAAATTAGGTTTGTGTGTTTTTTTAGTGTTTTTTTTAGTGTTTAGTGTTTTAAGTTTCTGTCTGAATATACTGCTGCTGAAATTATTAAAGCACAGTCAGTTTTTGAGAAACAAGACAACAGGACTGATTCAGGAACTAGAGTAACTGTAACCTTGAAATTGCTCTTCCTTCTGTGGCATCAACTGAAGTCTGCCATGGGGAGGGATGACAAGAGAGGTGGAGTCTGCTCGTTTTCTGTTGGGCCTGTAAAAAGTAACGTTGCCTCTAGCTATGCAGCTAGGATTGCCAGATGTCAGGTTTTTGACCAGAATGTCCAGTTATTTGTAGGCTACATGTGCGTGGTTCGTGTTCCTGACCGGACAATGTGGCCTAACATCCAGTAATTGATGGGAGAAATTTACCAGTAGTTTCTAATGAATTTGCATGTCTGACTCAGTCGGGTACTCGAGGGTGAGTGGGGTGGAAGACTGAGGAGGAGACTTCTTTGTTTGTAAACACAGGCTAAACAATCCTGCATAGTATGCCTTTAATGCTCATCTGACAACAATGGCATATTTCTCCAATTTGTGCATCCAAAATTTAAAGTGGAGGGAGATAATATGTTGTGAAAATCAAAGTGATTAGAACAAATATGTTTCCTAGGCTGCTGTCTTACAGTAAATGGGCCTATTGAAAACAATCCAAATATTGACTCTCTTATGTACAGTAAGTTCTGTACCATTGCTTTACTGTAAAGTCTTATT
This sequence comes from Anguilla anguilla, assembly GCF_013347855.1. NCBI lineage: Eukaryota > Metazoa > Chordata > Actinopteri > Anguilliformes > Anguillidae > Anguilla > Anguilla anguilla. Next base: position 24,903,588 of record NC_049214.1, read on the forward strand.
CTGTTCTTCCTGTGCCTCCTGCTTTAATAATTTGTCATAATTTAAGTGTCATCTGTAGTACACACGTCAGAGAAAGCTAGCTTGTGAGCATAATAAAGTAGTTTAGAATGCTTTGATGTGTGCAGTATTTCTCAGGACGAACTATGTAGCACGACGATGAAAAATATCATATCGATATAAGCTGATTTAGTTTAGGGGGCACAGCATCATGCTTGTTGGCCAAATAGGTTTAAGCCTGCTTTGCTCTGTTATCTTGGCGTAGTACGTCTCACTCAAAGATGGCTGAAAGTGGATGAGAACTTTTCTTTAAACGAGTCCCCGTCGCCGGGTTTTCATATATAATCCGATCCCACGTCTTTGTCGAAGAGGAGGTGGTGTTGCTACTATTTACAATTACCTTATTCACACAATTCTAAAACCCGATTAGAAATTTGATTCCTCTGAAGTGCTATTCATGAACCTGTCTCGGATTGATGACTGTTGGAACTGCCTTTTTTTCTCAGCCTGTTGCCCTGGTGACTGCCTACAGACCTCTGGCTTTATTCATGGCTAACCATGCAGACTTCCTTTCTCACTGAGCTATACGCTATGGCAGAGTGGTGATGCTTCGTGATTTTAACCTGCACACTTAGCTATAAGCTATGGCAGAGTGGTGATGCTTGGTGATTTTAACCTGCACACTTAGCTATAAGCTATGGCAGAGTGGTGATGCTTGGTGATTTTAACCTGCACACTTAGCTATACGCTATGGCAGAGTGGTGATGCTTGGTGATTTTAACCTGCACACTTAGCTATAAGCTATGGCAGAGTGGTGATGCTTGGTGATTTTAACCTGCACACTTAGCTATAAGCTATGGCAGAGTGGTGATGCTTGGTGATTTTAACCTGCACACTTAGCTATAAGCTATGGCAGAGTGGTGATGCTTGGTGATTTTAACCTGCACTTTGAAAATGCAGGCGATCCTCTTAGTTAGCCATTCTTATAGTCCTGCTTCCTGTTAAAAAGTTAAATCGTGGAGTTTATGAAGTTAGATGCGGTTGTCTGGACTGCGGAGCAAGCTGGGGTATACTTGCAGTACTGCCACTCAAGCCAGCAGGACCAGATGCTTGCTCGTCAGATCTAAGGAGAACTTGTTAATCGGCTGTTTAGACACATCTGAGCTGCCAAGAGATCTCTTACAAAGCGGACATGCTCTGTAGTGTAGCGTCAGTGTCAAGCTGGCCTTAACGAAGCTGACGCACTTGGTAGTTTGGCCAAGTGCATGAGCGTATGATCTGAGTTAGCCCTACAGGGTTACAGCATAATTGTATCGAGTTGGGGGATATTTACTTTGTGTGTTGACGATCATTATAGTGCCTAATCTCGTCTTCTCTGTTTTTTTTTTTCTGGGGCTCCTCCCCCTCCCTGAGTTCACAGACCTGTCCAGCCATGTTTCCGCACCCTGAGTTCACGGGATTGCTCCAGCCCTGTCCCTAGCTCCATGGCAACAGAGTGCTGCAGCCCTGGTCCTCCTTTGCCCATGCCCATGCCCCTTAGGGGCGACATAGCTCAGGAGGTAAGAGCAGTTGTCTGGCAGTCGGAGGGTTGCCGTTCGATCCCCGCCCTGGGCGTGTCAAAGTGTCCCTGAGCAAGACACCTAACCCCTAACTGCTCTAGCGAATGAGAGGCAACAATTGTAAAGCGCTTTGGATAAAAGCGCTATATAAATGTCCACTTACCACTTACCACTATACCTTGATGCAGCCTGGAGCTCCAGATGTATCATCCGACCCCTCTAAACTGCACTATAACTAAACTATGCAATCTGGATTTCTAATATTCCAAGCACTATACAAATAAAATTTATTTGATTTTGTATTGCCAACATGTGGCGAGCAAGCCAAAGGGTAAATAACTGAAGAACCTGTTAACAAAGCTAGTAAACCAATAGCTAACTGAATAATTATTTTAGTAACAATTCATGGCCGATTTTTCCAGTTTCGCTGCGACATTTTGGCTGCATTGAAAATGAATCGTCAGAAAGGCTTGGCCTGTCCCTGGTGTGATTTAGGCTAATCGGGTTTGTGTTGTTAAAAATCATCCTTCTGCATGCCGCAGTTCTCACTGACAACAGTGTACGCTTCCGCTAAAAAAAGTAGTCTGTTAACGGAAACACCAAATGCCTGGTAATGGACTGCTGGGAAGTTACATAAATGAAGGTCCCCTTCAGGCTGTGCAGTTATGTATTATTTTGTGGGAGGTTAGTTTATGGGCTTTTCAAAGCTTGTTTTCATGGTCCCATTAGACTGCATTGCAAAGCAGAGTGGAGCATTTCACTGGGTGACAAGATCAGAAACGTCAGAAAAGATATGACAAAATAAATAATCATCAATACTGATCAGCATGGTGAAAATAGTTTGGAAAAATGGGTCTTATATTAGTTATATTTTAGAAAACCTGTTTTATTGAGCGATATTATTTTTTCACAAAACATGCAGGAGGTATCAAAATTATTTGCACTCATAAAGATCAAATCAATTTTAAATTTGGAATAAAATTGTTTCACTTTATATAGTTTGTCTGGTGAACTTTGTTGTATCTTGTGGGTGCATTCAAGTTTGAAAACATCAAACGAACCTCCTCCTATGTTTTTCGTGAGGGTGCAGCGATAAAGCAGCCTTTCTGAATGTCAACCTAAAATAGTCCAGCGATTTAGGTATCAGCTCTACCAGAAACAGTCCAACCAGCCCCGCAGCATTGCTGACGTGCTTCATGCATGCGTCGGGATGACATTGCATGCATTTACCGGATAAAAATAGTTCCCAGCAGAACTTTCCCAGCAGACAACAACAGTTCATTTAAATAATGCAATGACTTGCAAGAAAGCCAGAACTTCTTAATACGGTATTATCCGTGAATAGTAACGCTGAGCTTTTCTAATTAATATATTTTATGCATGTAAAGTATTTGGGATGGAACTGGAAAAAAACATCACTGGAGGAACTATAAAATTGGACCAAGGGATATACTGCAGATGTGTTTTTTGAACCAAAACACAATAGGTTCAGAGATATCCATAGCATCGAAAAGGTTGAAATACACTTAATTTATAAAACAGAGTCATCACAGTTCTGTTTAATTTAAATAGCTTAAAATATTAAGAAAACACCTGCTTTTTCATGCATTTTGAACTGTTCAGTAAGACAGCCCCCAGACATGTAACTGTGAACACATCTAATTATTTTGAGTGGAATTTGTGCTTACTTCTGTCTTGTAAAATGAGTTATGGAATAAAATTATTCCAATCTCTATTAATTTCTGAGAATCAGCATGTATTCCTCAATTTTTCAATCTAGGATCACACCAATCGGTATGATCTTTTGCCATTTAAAAAAAAACAAAAACAGGATGGCTCATTTGGTTGAGGCATGGATGGATTAGCCCCTCAGTCTCAGATCAAATTCAGACCCTGCCAGTGCTGACTGTGCCTGGTAGCTCCATATAGCAATGCACACTGGGCAATTCTATCACTTTGGACATGGGAGGGTTCCCACGAACCGTGTGCTAAAGTAGCACACGAAAGGTCTTCCTCCAACTCCACCTTGTGCTTAGCTGTTGTCTGCGATGTGAAAAGAAACAGTTGGTGACACCATGTGTTTTTCAGAGGAGAACTGCGGCTCTCTACGCTCTCCCGAATCGGTGGAGTGGTTCAGTTCACACATGAACGCGGCTGCAGTTGCAGACAATTGGCCTTTCCACGTTAGGGTGGGAATTTATTTATTTATTTATTTATTTATTTAAATGACAAAGGCAGTTCAGGTGCAGTTAAGACAGTCATTTATTGCGGTGTCCAAGCAAGAGAAACCCAAACTCTTCTCAGAAGAACGCCATTTTGAAACAAAATCAGTGTTCATGAACATTTTCATTTTATTTAGTGATCCAAGTCATCTTTCTGAACTTTTTGTTGCTGTTGTTGTTGTTGTTGTTGTTGTTAAATACAGGTACAAGCTCAAAGATATAAACCTCAGATTTATGGACTCATTCGTGGAGTGAGTAATGAGCAAGTATAAAACCAGAGGTAGCATATGCTATTTTTCCATAGCAATATTAAGCTCTTTTCAGTGCTGATGCAACTTTGATAATTTAACTGAAACAATTAGAATTTCTGTTAAAGGAATGTAATCAAAGTTATACCAAGGGGCATTTCTTTGCACAGTTGATAAAGTATACAGTATGGGAATATCCATAGTGCTTGATGTAAAAAAAGGCGTTTGTTTAAAAAAAAAGTTTAAAAAAATCAGACAGCAGCACAGAAGCAGCTCTGTCAGAAAGGTGACAGAAAAATACTGCAGATTTGAATATTTGTTCAGGTAAACTAATATTAATAGCTACCAAATCAGATTCACAGATAAGGGCAGTGTTTACAGATAAGGGCACAGTAATGTAAACCTTAAAGTAATGTGGTTTATATCACTGTCACTGTTACAAAATGTATGCAGTCACACAATTAAAAAAAAATGTTTTCATTAATATACTCACTTTAATTACATTTAAATAAGTTATTGGTTTTAGGCTCAAGATTATTTTCAATGAAAATTTCTCTATCTCAAGCTTTAACTTAAATGTTTATCAGATTAACCACTGGATGAGATTACTGGAACGGAGTCTATATAAGAATAGTTTTTCCAGTTTTGAAGATTAAATCTGGTCAGTGTGTTTTTGAAAAACAACAACCTGACACAACTTTGATTTTTCAATGTCTTACCACAGAAATAGCCGCTCACTATTGCGCAAAGAGGCGGTGAGAAAAATACTGTAACTGTAAAATTTGCCTGTCCATATATGGGCTCCTGCAGTTGTCTCTGAAGCAGATATAATGGAGGGGATTGGCAATGTACTGTACCGCCCTTGTGGAGATCCTGTGGATGGGAGAAGCTTATCTGGCAGGCATTTGTTTACCCAGTTCACCCTGTTAGGTTTGGGGGTTAGTCAATATTCCACCCCACTGTACTAAAATCTAAAACAAAGTCTGCAAAATGGCTTCCAATCAGATGAAAAGTCTTCAAGCTTTCAAGCTTTACGGAAAAAATGGTGGTGATGTCAACATCAATGCCTCTTTTAGATCTGTGTGCGAATGTAAGTGGGTGCAGTGCATTCTGGGTCTCACAGAGTTGTTCCGTCAGTTTTTCCAAAGGATTTGAAAGGCAAGTGAAGGCAAATGGTCTGAAATCCTACAGCGACTGATTGTAACTGGAGGTTCCTCTGTCGACCATTTCCACCAGGGCGATCCTCTGTGAAGTACCCACAGATTTCCTGTGGACACAAAGACAGGGAGATTACTGCCTACTTGGTGAATATACATCAGATAAAAATAAGGTTAATTTAAATTCAAATACAGGGAAGAGCAACAACAAATTAATTAAAGTGTTCCGATTGTGATGGGTTAGAATTCTGATATTTCTGAAAGGTTGTTTCTAATGCAATCCCCCCTTTTTCACCCATTTTGGGAAGCCCAGTCTTGTTCATCAGGCGTGAGTCTGAGAGACACATCATGTACAGCTTCACAGGTGGACCACAGGTACTTAACTGACAAGTTCATAGGATTCATAGGATTCATAGGAGTCATCGGACCCATGGTGTGATGCAAGCGAATTAATCACGAGACATTTTACTCGAAATTTTCACAATTTTGTGAATCTGGTTCTTGTTGCTTAGAGATAGGGAGGCGAGGGAAGGTGATCAAAAGACAAAGCAGGCGTATGGTGTCAGGGGAGGGCCTGGGTACCTCCGAAACGTCTTCACCCTCTTCCATATGAACCTGCAGGCGAAGGCCAGGAGGATGGCCCCGCCGATCACCCCCAGCACCCCGAGCGTCAGCGGCACCCGGATGGACTCGCTGACCCGGTCCTGGCAGAACGCGCCCCGGTACCCCAGCAGGCACTCGCAGACGGGCTCGCCGTCCACCGTCACGCACTTCCCGTGGTACTGACACAGCTGCTGGTCACACGCCTGGGGGGTCGACGCGTCCATTCTGGCTGCCCTGGGGGGGAGACGGACAGACATCGGGCCAGGTGCTCGCTTTATGATTATAGTACTTGAAGGGTTAATCTTGTGTGTTTGACCCCTGGTTAGATTCGTGAGCATCAGTGAATTATGACATAAGGTAGCGTTATTTGATCCTTCCTCTCCCGTTTTCGATATAAATTTGCTTGAAATATTTTCCTAAACAAAGAATCAACAAAACTGAGTGCCTTGCTACGTTAGTGCAGTACATGAATATTTTTACTTGGGTCTAGATCGGTGCTTCTGACTCATGGTGGTTGAGCTTGCAAGCTTGCACTAGGTTGTAAAACTGTTAAAAGAATGTGGATTTTTTTAATGCTTGTCCCGATTTCCCCCCCCTTTGGAATCCCCAACCGTCTTCATCAGCACTCAGTGCTGCAACCCCTGCTGCCAATTCAGTGGAGCACAGCTAACCATGTGCAGAATAATGGCCAGCAGGACAGACGAAACAGCTGGCTCCGCACGGCAGGATGGGAAGCAATCGCTGACAGATGTACGGACAGGGATGTCAGGGCAGGCTCTCCACTCATTTCATTCTTAGTTTATTTTACAGTGACAGTGCAAATATTCTGATAGTTATGCGGAAAGTACACTCCATTTTGAAAATGACCTTTCCTAATTTAACAGCCAGGTTTACAAACTGCCAGTGTTTGATATGCATAGCTTGACATTGTTTAGAAAAGACAGTTTTTAATCTCTTGTGTGCGACAGTAAACTCAACCCCCCCCCCACCCCCCCCAGCCGACCCAAAATGAAACGAGTGGAGAGGAGGAAACATGAAACCGCTAAAAGATTTAGATAACCATGGCATTTGACGCAATTTCAAAATGTGTTTTCACAGTACAGTGAACACCAAGCACATATGGTGGGTGAGGCCCTGTTCTTTCAGTTTCAAACCAAGAGCACAGGGATATACCTGCGGTGTGCTGCACTCGTATAAAGTGTGCACTTCACCCAACTGTCATTCGCAATCAGAAACTGACTGCTACATTTAAATGATTTTAACAAAATTGTGTCTCATGCCTACTGAGCAGGGATCGTGGAGACAGGGCGGGCAGACTTGAGTCTCTCCAACAGAAAGGAAAAATTTACAACCTATAGACGCCATCAAGGATTACACTGGTACATTTCTCACTCAACCCTCTTAACTTGATCGAATGTTCTGGAACTTATGCTGTGTGGAGTCTGAAACAAGGACTGGTTTAGGATAAATTAATGTATGCCCGAATCCTTTGAGTTTGCCATGTCCTTCCACCAGTGAGCAATTACCTTCCCCAGTCTGTCTGGGGGAACGTGCAAAACTGTAAAACTTGTCTGTAGTACAAAAATGTTTAACATTCCAATACATATCACATGCCGTGACGCACTCTCCTAGGGGCAACAAAGTTTCTCAGCATGTAGTTAGTCAGGTTTTTTTTTAAAAGCAGCGTGACAGTTCAAACCATCTTTAAAAGTAAACGCCTAAGGTTGAGAACACACAAACACCATGACAGAGCAATACCCCATTACAAAGTAAACACATAAGGTTGAGAATGCATCAACAATATAATCAAACATCTAAAAAAAAGAAGTACTCACCTTTTCGTGCAGTGCGGGATACCTGAACGGGGATCTCCTGAGTGTGGAGCGAGGTGTTCAGACGCAAGGTAAATTTCTGTTTGTTTTTAAGTGCTGCCCCCCTGAACAAAATGCAAAAAAAACTAATCCCTTGGGGAAGAAAAATCAAGAAGAAGCGTTGGGAAGAGGCATGAGCTGGGGCGAGCCCTGTGAGGACGGCGAAAACAGGAAGAGGTGGCTTTTCCACCCCTCCCCCTCAGTTACCTGCATACCTGCCCAAATGTGTGAGCCGCGCACCTGAACAAACAGGTAGGGAGGCCGCGAGATCTTAATCTTCACTCCACTCTGCGTTACAAACCCGTGTGGGCTAATTCAGTAGTCACCAGCATTAGCTTCTCTGTGATTAAGAACACATTTATTTGTGAGTCAAAATATAGGATTAATGATGACTGAATCTTTCACCATTAAGAGAGTTGAATTTATTTTTTATTTTTTAACTGTTTTTAAACTTAAGATGGTTGTGAAATATCAGTTAAATAAAATGTGTAGTTGACTGGGAGGTGAACCAGCAGGCTAAGGGAAACCTGATTTTAAATCTTGTCGTTTTCATTTTATATTAGGGGTATGTTGTTCTATCAACTATGTGACCCAGTTGATATGAGAAATTTTTTTTATAAACCTTCAAAACTGCTAAATTAGTGACAGTCCTCTCTCTGAGCTGTTCCTGGTTCACTGGGTGTGGGCATTCCATTCATATGTGAATGACTTAAAAGTTGTCACATGCACACAAACGTTGCTAGGTTGCATATTAGCATAACAAAACATAACATAATGACAAGAGCAGGACATTCAGTCCAACAGTGCTCACCATTTTCCTGACTAAATTGTACCTTGTGCTCTGATTTCCCTACAGGCTAGATAGTATCTAGCACCGTATCAAGCCTGGTCTTAAGTTTCTGCCTCTACTACGCGACCTGGCAGGCTATTCCACACATTGACCACTCCCTGCCTGGAAAAAGTCTTTCTAATGACTGTACGGAATGTACCTTTTTCTCATTTCCAAGAATCTCTTGTAGTGTACTTGGTAGCACGTTACAATAAGGTCACATGAATTGGCATTAACTAATGTAGTTTTTAACATGGATTAATGTTGTACAAATACATTCATTAAGCATGAAATCTAGTAAGTAGTTAACAAATACATTAACTAATATTATTAGCTACACGATTATTTATACATTATGAAAACATAGAATACATTTATCATTTGTTAACCATTAACTGATGCAGGAACTGTTTTTTAATCCCAATATGAACTGGCATTAACTAATGTAGTTCTTAACAAGAATTAATGATGTGCAAACACGTTTACAAAGCTATAGAGAAGAACTTTTCGGAAGTTAGTAGTTAACAACTACATTAGATGATGCCAATTCATGTAATGTTATTGTAAAGTGTTACTGGTTACTTTGTGCTTCTCTGTGGCGCCGATGATATTTCTATGGTGAGGCCACATATTCATGATCCTGAAGAGCCTTATCAACCACACGGTGATGTCATCGCAGGAGATGCTTTGGCGTATTCGGCACGACAAGTCGCCAAATGGCAGGGGTTAATTTACCTAGCAACGTTTGTGTTGCTGCAAGTGCTGCTATTTTACTGTACACAGCAAGCCAAACAGAAAGGCGTGTCTGTGCCAAGCAAGCAGTTTGCTTTACCTCTCATCACCCTTTCTAGGAAATCTTTCTTTCTTCAGTCACAAAAGAAGGTAATACTTTTGGAATAATACATTCCATATTTGGATATCCCCCTTTCTAATGATATACAATAGCCAGGTTGTCTGATATTTCATGCTGGTTGGCTGAGCAAAAGACATAAAGGTTGGGGAATGAGTTATTGTTGTTGTTGCTGTGGGGTAATGCTATGGCTGCAAATTCACAGTTCCTGGTTTTTGGTCAACTTTAGCTTTAAGTGCTACTCCACAGGACTGCTGGGCAGTCAGCAGGGCTACTTTACTGTGGGACGTATTGCATCTGAAACAAGTACTTTAGCTTTTTTTCTCCCTAGCAGGGAATGACCAATCGTGTACAGCAGCGCTCCTCGCTGCAATGTTCACCATCAGTTTAGGAGAAACAGACAGGCATGTATTTCCCTCTCAAACACAGGATGCTAATTGTTGCTTCTTACCTCGCCAAAGTTTGCCAGTAGGGCTTCCGCAGAAATGGTCTGAAGATCACAGTCCATGTGCAGCTTAACATGGGAATTTAAAGTGCACAAATGTGCCAGGGTCGCTGGTCTGTGATGAAGTGCTGTGAGGCCAGCTGGCTAAAACCCTACCATCCGTGCATTGCAAGGGGGCAACATAGCTCAGGAGGTAAGAGCGATTGTCTGGCAGTCGGAGGGTTGCCGGTTTGAACCCCGCCCTGGGTGTGTCGAAGTGTCCTTGAGCAAGACACTCCTAACTGCTCTGGCGAATGAGAGGCATCAATTGTAAAGTGCTTTGGATAAAAGCGCTATATAAATGCAGTTCATTTACCATTTACCATTATGTTAGGACCAACTGGGGTCCATCCATGCAACAGAACAGTACCTTAACAGAAACCAGACCATGGAGTCCATCTATGCGATAGAACAGTACCTTAACATATACCAGAATATGGAACCCATCCATGCACTGGAACAGTGCCTTAAAAGAAACCAGATAACCACATCATTGGGGCCCATCCTTGCACTAGAACAATGCCTTAACTGAAAACAGGCCATGGGGCCCCTCAATGCACCAATCCTTTTTTTTTAAAAAAAAAAAGCTTTATTTCCTGTCTATCTGAACGAAAAAATGAGAGCTTAGAATTTTTGCATTGCTTTCACTTTTGGAATAGAAGACTATAGTTTTATGTATTGGGCCGTTTTTGTCAAAGGCTTAGGCCTGCCTAAGCGATTTTTCTATTTACCATGTCAGATTGTAACCACTAGATGGCGCCGATTGCATAATTGTCGGCGCTTGTGGGTTTTATAGCCGTTTATAGTTGGCTTTTCACATTGTTACTGTATTGACAACGATATTGCTTCCCTCTAAAACATAGTTATGATATCTGTATTAATGATTTCAAACTTACCTTTAAATTGATCATTGGTCTCAACCTGTTTTCATTCATTTCCCTTGATTGACAAGTGTGCTAACAATCTAAGTAATCCACTGGTGTGTAAACACACAACTTCTTTCTCCACGTCATGTTAGGCAGATTAACTGATAAATTAAACAAAGAAGTTGGAGTCCCACAGGGGTCAATTCTAGGACCATTGTTATTCAGTTTATACGTCAATGAGCTTCCAGATGTCTGTCCTCCTGGCATTACTTGTTAAATGTATACTGATGACACAGCAGTTTATGTGCATGCAAAAAAAGCAGCAGGCCACACAGAAGCTATCAGCTGCAATGTACACATTTCAAACTGGCTGATAAAATCTTGCTTACATCTTAATGTTAAAAAACTGTTGCATGTTTAAAAAAAAATTTTTTTTACATAAGGCCAAATTTGGAATCTGAACCTGAAATATTTGTTCAAGGCAAGAAATCTGAGGTAGTGCATGAGTTTAAATATCTGGGAATAATAAGTTATTCACAACTTGATTTTAAAAAATATGTAAAGAAAATTGTGAACACAGTGAAATTCAACCTGTTTAATTTTAGATGTATTAGAGACAGTTTAACAACAGAGGCTGAAAAATTGTTGCTGAATGCTATAATTCTCCCTCATATCACTTACTGTTTAACTGGTTGGACACAGGCATGTAAGACTACTCTCAAACACATTGCGACAGTTTTTAAACAAGCTCGAAATATCCAAGACAAAAGGTCAAACCCACATCATCACTTGTGACATCTTAGCCAAGTACACCTAAGCTGGGAAAATCTGGTGAAATTTTCAGACGCAGGTTTAGTTTTTAAAATCCTTAATGGTTTTGCTTCTCCTGTCCAGACAATTTGTGAATAAAACTACAAGTAGGTCCACAAGGCCCACACAAGAGGCGATTGCATAATATGAGAAAAGCGCTTTTAGCCAATCAGCCTTCTCTTTTAGAGCATCACATGTTTGGAACACTCCGCATGCAGATCTGAGAGACGTGGCAAACGCTGGCACATTCACCGTAAATTTCAAAATCTGGTTACTGGACAATCAACAGTGTCATCAGTGACATCTAAATATGCCACCAGCATTGGCTTCTGTGCTTTCTGCAAAGTCTGCAAAGTCAGTACTGAACAGCACATGTGTTGTATAGCATTGAGTCTTTGCATGCTAGCATGTGATGCATAGCCTTGTGCTGCTTTAAAGTTTTTAATGCTTTAATAGCCTCTATATGTGCATGGGCTTCAATGGGGAAACTTATTTCTGGGCACCAGAGGCATAGACCAGAGGCTTACTGAACGGCAATACCTCGAGTTACCACTGGTGTTTGTGAGCTTCATGGAGAATGGCAATGCCTGGTGTCCTGATTCAGGACCTCTCTGTTCAGGACCAGTTCATTGTTCAGGATCATATGTTTTGCTGCATCACCGAACAAACCAAACGATGGGAGGGGAGAACAGAGAAAGCAAGGCCAAATTTTAAAATACATTTTCATGGTTCATCTAGTTTAATTTATCGTTGTTGTAACAAGAACGGAAATATCGTATTCAGTAGTTTATTCTTATTTATTATCAGATTTCACGTAGCCATTTTCAAATTGCAGGTTTGAGTTCGGTTAATCAATTGGTACGCTCTAACTTAGTCACGTGGTACGCTATAACCTAGTCACAAACTAAATAGGTAAGTTTTGCCGTATTGATTTGACAGCACGTGTCGTAGGCTATCGTTGCCCTGTTACATCTTATCCAAAACACGGTCCTGTTCGAAAATACACTCTGACCATCATGCAGCGACGTGGAGGAACAGGAGCACCGCAGGACGCCACTTCCGAGGTGCAGAAAATCTGTGATGAGGTAAAAGTGAATAACAAATGAGGCTACTTTTATTTGTTCTGTGAGATAATAATTTAAACTGGACTTGCAACCCTTGGAATGTATAGCCTAGCTACGGACAGTAATCGCATCGCACTCATATTTTATGTAACTTCACTGTGCGAATTGATGTGCTTGGCAGATATGTCCGTATTAAAACTGCTAGCATAAATAATGATTTGTTAGCTGACAGTTCTGCTCAGAGACTAAAACGATCCTGAGGATCCGCTTCGAGGATAACATACATCATAAGTCAAAAAAAGGCTTTGCAGCAGCTCTGTGTGTCCCACCAAATCAAGATTTCACAAACTGCGAGAGAATGGCATGTCAGAATAATTGAGAAAAAAGATGTTACACTGCCGCTGGCCTGAGCTATACGTACAAAAAACATCCATTATCAATACAAATGATCTCCACATTTATATTACAGTGTGTCTATCAGTCATCTCTGCTAACATTACCTTCACAGAGTAGATTCTACAGACACAGTTCTGTTGTCCCCCAAACAAATATTTGTCCCCTCAGCTGGACTGGACACTTCTCTCTCTGTAATAAATCCATATTTGGCCGTCATCTATAGGGACACCAAACAAATACAATGTCATGTAACAATAAAGGGATGGTTTTCTTTCCTTTTAAAAAAGGAAGGTCTGACTGTTGTGTCAGTTTTACCTTTTTGGTAGAGGTCGTTTCAGTTCTTCCATTTTGGGGCTGGCTTGTTCCTCTCCGGCAGACCCAGCCCGGTCACTGCATGGCCTAATGCGATTTTGGTTCAGATGCTATCTGAGATCAACAAGAAAAAAGACTGAAGGTGATGACACTAAGGAGAGGTTGTTATGTAGGCTAAGCAGCATTTCATATAGCATTGACAACGAAAAATCATTTGCAAACCACATTAATGCGTCTCAGATGAGACGTTAAACCGAGGTCCTGACTCACAGTGGTCATTAAAGATCCCATGACACTAGTTGCAAAGAGGTGTCCTGGCTAAATCCCCAACCTGGCTTTCTCAAACTTGCCACCTAATCATCCCCTGATTTAACTGGCTAAAAAAAATGTTCTCTCCCTCTCTGTACTGTAAAGCTCATAAATGGTTCATTCATTCATTCATTTATCAATTTACTCTGAAGCATATCTAACTAACTCATATCAGTCTAACAGGTAATCATTGTCAATCAAGTGATTATTAGTCTATATCAATAAGACTACATCCTCATTGTACACGTGATTATGCATGTGACCAAGGACACAACTCAGCATGTCTGCTGAGCTAAAAAAAATATATTTCCTGGTTCTGATGTGCTCCCCATAGGTTTCTATTGGCATCGCTGTCTACATATTATATACTCTAAGGAGGCAGATTGTGCATCACTTCCTGTGCATCACTTCCTGATCGGCCTCTCGTGCAATGGCTCCTGGGAATGCATAAGATTGCACAGGTGCCAAGTCTTTTTTGGTTTATGATGCACAAAGATGTACTCCTTGTAATACCCAAATCGCCACATAAACAATTTTATTAACTGAAATTTTATAATTTGCTTCTCGCTGAAATTCAACAATTGTTATCCAGGTGTGTAAAAAATAATTTAAATGATATAGCCATAACAGGCCACCAAACACAACATAGGCTAACGTTTACAACACAGGGTGAAAATAGGCTAAATAACCCAGGCTATAGAACATAACAATGCAGTATGTGATAAACGTGCGCATGTTGAGTGGGCTATGATAAAGATTCAGCTGTTGCCAGAACAACACAGTTGAGCTGTCAATCCACAGGTGGACAGATCACAAACCTATGGGGCTTTTTAGCAGTGGGTACCTAAATATGAAGGATTAACGTAAAAACCAGTTAATGCAGAGGGTTGACGTGATCTGGGGGGTGGGGTGGGGTGGGAGGCGGGGGGTGTGGCTCTCTGGGAATTGACAGCCAAAGTGTCTAAAGTCTAGTTTGCTGCTGGATTGCAAGCTATACAGGTGCTTGCTGAAGCTGTAAACAACCTTGCTATGGTTGCTGTACTTTTTTAGCCTGTGGTGAAGTCCTTTAGCTAACGGAACACTGATCTCAAGCAAAATGGATGAAATTAATCATTGAAAAGTGATTGTTGCAGACAGGAACAGCTCATTGGGATGGCAGGTATGCCATTCTGCCAAGTAACGCCTTGGCGGGGCAGCATGGCTCACATCCATACAGCACTGAGAGTTTAGGGATTCAGGGTTTCCTACAGAAATAACCACAATTACCACAGTCTCTCAGCCCTTAAAAACATTAACTTCTGTACCTTCTGACCTCATGTCAGCAGACAGAATTCACAAACAACTTCAGGGGTCTGCACAATGAGGCCCCAAACTTGGGGGATTTTGTGTTTTTTCCGTATTCTTCTTCCTACCAAGTATGTCATTGCAGATGTTCCAGGCACATAGGATATGTCTCCCCATTGGCCATTTAGCCAGTTTAGGAAGCACTGGGGTAGCATTGATTTGGAATACGGCTTGTTTAATTTGTGTGAGCTAAGATGGGCAATATTGTTTCTTGTAACTTGGCATAATTTTGATGTCAATGCTTTTAATGGCAGGCCTAGATTTTGCAAGGTTGAACTAATGACTTACAGAGAGTGCTTTGTATGTGTGAGTGACTTGTCCTTTTTGTACATTGAAAACATGTTATTCTTCAGATATAATTCACTAGGCTTTGATTTATGTACCTGCTTTGTCTTGAAATTAAGCCTGCTCGGTGCATGAAAGAAAGCAAGACATCATCAATACTAACTTTTAACTTTTGCATGTGATGTGCTTTATATTACTGGCTGGATTAGACTAACCCCCCTGCAGGTTAACTGCTCTCTATACCTGTGACTTAGAACTCCACCCAAACAAGCTGCTGATTGCCTGCTTGGCTTCACCTGCCTGTGGCCCTACAAAATATGGGTAAAGACAACCTTTATATATAATTTTCTGTACTGCAATGTTATTAACTCTGAGTCTAACGTAACCGAAGCAGTACAAGGTGGAAATTATTCGAGACGATTTAATTGCCTAGTGATGATAAATGTACCCCATCGCTTCAAAACTGTTTCAGTCGAGTGTGTTGAATAGATGCTTTTCCCACACCTCTGATAAAGATAGGTCAGTGACAAGAAATTTTAGAATTTAAACGAAAATAATTTGGCCAGTGTAAATTCGTAGTTTTCAATGGAGAAACTTGCTTCTGGTCACCAAAGGCTTACTAAACAGCAATACATCGAGTAGCCTAGTCACTGGAGTTTGCGAGCTTCCTGGAGAATAGCAATCCGGTGTCCTGGTCCTCGTTCAGGACCATACGTTTTGCTGCATCACCGAACAGACCAAAAAATGGGAGGGGAGAACAGAGAAAGCAAGGCAAAATTTCAAAATACATTTTCATGGTTCATCTAATGAAATGTATCTTTGTTGTAACACGACCGGTAATATTATCGTATTCAGTATCCTTTTCCTATTTATTATCAGATTGGATGTAGCCATTTTCAAATAGCAGGTTTGAGTTGGGTTAATCACTTGGTATGGTCTAGCCTAGTCACATGGTACGCTATAACCTGGTCACAAACTAAATACTGAACTTTTGTCGTTTCGATTTGACAGGACATATCGTAGGCTATCATTGCCCTTTTACGTGTGATCCAAAACACTGTGCTGTTAGTAAATTCTCTCTGATCATTATGCCGCTATGTGGAGGAACAGGAGCACCTCAGGACGCCACTCCCGAGGTGCAGAAAATCTGTGATGAGGTAAAAGTGAATCTCCAATGAACAAATGGGGCTACTTTTATTTATTCTGTGAGATATTATATTAAACTGGACTTGCAGCTCTTGGAATGTATAGCCTAGCTACGGACAGTAATCGCATCGCACTGATATTGTATGTAACTTTTTCACAAAGCGAATTAATGTGCTTGGCAGATATGTCTGTATTAAAACTGCCAGCATAAATAATGGTCTGTAGATGATAGTTCAACTAGATGAGTTAGTTGATAGTTCAATTAAGTTACGGGTCGCTGTACGGAAGGTTTTGTGAATGTGGAATGCTTCCACAGTCCGGAATAGGCTAAAAAGCTTCGTTTGATTAGATACAGTTGAGGCGTGCCTTGTTTTTAGACGAGTGGTCACAGTTACTTCGTGAGTCACAGTCACAATGAATTTTTGGGCCGCGTTGTTGTTGGTTCAGCAGTTTTAATGAAAAATCCCCATCGGGCAGCACATATGACAGGTGTCCCATTTGAAGAAAGTGAATTCATTCTGTGTGTGTGTGTGTGTGTGTCTGTCTGTGTCTGTGTGTGCGTTTGTTCTCCAAGATTAAGTCGCAGTCGGAGGAGGATGCTGGGAAGAAGTTTGATGACTTCAAAGCAAAATCGTTTGCATCCCAAGTGGTGGCTGGAACCAACTACTTCATTAAGGTAAGTTCAGTTACAGTTCAGTGACAGAACCGCGTTCAGAAGTACTGCCATGACCAGATTAACATTATGGACTTCTGTCAAATAAGTAACATTTGGTGACTGAGACCAATTTCTAACAAATAAACATAGTATTACAGCAACAAAATGCCAACCTAGTCTACCTAGTTAGCACCAAGCTGGCTCTCTTATGTGCTTCAATCCATACACGTGTCTTGCAATGATTTTATTTCATGTTCATTGATAAGCATTAACAGAAACGTATTAAAATTGATAAAATTTAAAAATTTTAACTGTGCCTGTGTTTGAGAGACCTGTCTGGTGATTGGCCCATTGTCCTCACTCCTCTACACTTCCCCTGCAGGTCCACGTAGGTGGAGATGACTATGTGCACCTGTGTGTCCATAGACCACTGCCCTGTGCAAACCAACCTTTAAAGCTGCTTCGCCAAGAGACAGGCAAGCTTCACCACGAACCAATTGGTTACTTCTGACCACCCCAAGTCCCTCTGAGTGCTCAAGAGTATTGTGCCTAGCGTCTGGACTACAACCTCTCCTATATTTTACTCTTTTTATTTGTAACTTTCAAAAATCAACTATCAAGCAGCTTTTAAACTACTCGCAATACGTTTTGTCCTGTGCATGCATTGAATTTCACACTGCTGACTGAAAAAATTAAATGGAGTGACATTTGGAGTTATTTTTCTCAACTAGTAAATAAACTTTAAACTTTATTGTAAACATGCTATGAATAAATGACTGTGTGGCTATGTTACATTTACATTTTTCAACAACCTGAGTGAAATAAGTGTATTACTATGAGTTTCAAGAGGAGTTTCATGCACAAAAAAATTTAAAGACCCTGCAGCTCTCCATGACCAGGATATTGACGGCAGCCATTTTGCCCCAGAACGTTCTCCACACATCAGCTGAGGTGGAGAGGGAGAAACCAAGGTTTGGGAATTTAGCCAGGACAGTGGAGAACCTCCTAATTAGCATTTCAAAGTGTAAACACAGCTGCATATTTTAATTTGCACTTTAAAACTATTCTGGCTGAATATGTGCCTTGCCCTTATGTGTTACAGCAGTGCACCTTGAATTAGTGACCGATGAAAGCAATAATTTAAGAGAATGCTATTTTTAGACACCGGTGTCTAATTGGGGCCATAAGAAATTAAAAGCTCTTAATGTGGCCAGACTCAACACCATTAAAAGCTCTGAACAGCTGTCAGAAAACACCAACAGCTTCTGGTCTTCCCTAAATCAGAGACAACCATGGGTTCTTCTGTACAGCAGAGGGCATGCATACTGCCCCAAAACGGTTGCCAAAGCATTTAAATTAAGCAGAAAATCAGTAAAAGAAAAATGTGAACTACATCATATCGTGGAATCCAGCAACACATATGAAACCAATCAGGTCTCTTCTTCGGGAAGCACAGAGACCAGCCCAACTGAAATGCACTGCTGACTGAAAGTAGCTACAATTAATTACTGTCACCTGAAATGGTCACCTTGACCAAATCTATACCTCAAAATTAACTGTGATAACGCAAAAACACAAATCGAAGCTTTGATCAAGGCGAACCCTTTTAAATGTTCACACGTACGATACGGGAGTAAGCTGTTCATTTTTACTTTTTATTGCGCACAGACATCAACCGACCTGCAGAAGATGAACTGGGGAAAAAAAATGTTTTTTTTTTGCCATCTTTATTGAAATGAACCGAATCTTTAAAAGCGTGCATGTACAACAACTTCAGTTGCTTCAGACATCAACACAGAATCTTAGAGGCACGTCCAAGCTGGAGATTATATCTATAAACATTTCTGCAGGGCGTCAGTGTAAGACAGACGAGGGCTAAAACCGGGCGGGACGGCTCTACTGTACAAACGGTGCCTTCCACCTGGGGGGGAGGGGGTGGCGGTTGGGGGGGCGGGGCACAGCTCAGATCTTGCGCTTCTTCCATTCCGGCTCTTTGTCGGCTTCTTCGTCCTCTGACTCCACCTCGGCGAACATGGGCTCCGGCTGAGTCCTGTTCCAGCGGCGCGACAGAGCGGGAGGTTAAAGGAGACAGAAACAGTGAGAAGCATTTTCAAAATTGTATTTTCTCTTTTTAATTGTCTTTTAATTGCCTTTGAATTCATTGTGATTTTATGTTTTTAACTGCGGTTTTATTGTCTTTTAAGCTTGTGTAAAGCGCTTTGAATTTCCAACCTCAGTGGAAATGTCCTATATAAATGAACCTGCCTCGCCTAGCTTATCATTCATAATACGATGAGATTTGCACACTAATGTACTTGCAGGTGATTATCTGGGTTACAGGTGTGCCCATTCAGTTTCTGAATCTCGCTGTTGTAGTTTAGACAAGCTATTGCGAAACCTAACAACTGCGTTCCTCAACGCCCATAGAGGAGTGTTCACCGCAAGCCAGCATCGGTCCTGCCAGTTCCTGTGACTAACGCATGAGCAATGAGACACTCTATCACAAATTTTCATAAACAGCAACAAGTCTCCGTATTGGTCTAACATGAAATATAAAACCATACATCCCCACTGAGTTGGCTTTTCCATTCTTAATACGGTCAGGCCCAACACTATTAAAACCTCGTAACAGAGAAGGGAATACAACATTAAATAAAGTCTAAGTCCTAAGAGATAAATCCTGAGTCCTATGAGAGAAATCCTGAGTCCTATGAGATAAACCCTGAGTCCTAAGAGATAAATCCTGAGTTCTATGAGATAAATCCTGAGTCCTATGAGAGAAATCCTGAGTCCTATGAGATAAATCCTGAGTCCTGTGAGTTAAATCCTGAGTCCTGTGAGTTAAACCCTCAGTCCTGTGAGAACGTGTGCTGAGACTGAGGCTGCGGACTCACACGGTGTAGGCCGGGGCGACCCAGTACGGGCTCTCGGAGGCGGCCTTGGCGTGGCGCAGGATGGCCTCGCGGGGGTTGCTGTCGTCAGTCTTGTCCAGAGCGATGTTCTTCACGATGAAGGAGGACAGAGTGCCGCCGTGAGCCGCCACTCGACCGCCTCGACCTGCGTGCGCACGTACAGGACAGGTTAGAGGAAGTCTCACATGCATTCATGCACGCGCGCACACACGCACAATCACACATATATGCACACACACACACACAATACACACTACACACACAGACACACAAACCTAATCACACATACACTCACACACACGCACGCACGTGTGCGCACACACACACACACACACACACCATGTACGACACTGGCAAACATCTGAGACTGAGGACATCTGGGAAAGTGTGACAAATATTCACACAAGCACACAATTCAGTGAAAATATCCTTGATTGGCTATTTACAATGTCTTCCAAACCGAAACCCATCTGCTGTGCAGTAGGAAGAGCACCGCTGCCTACAGATACACTCAATAGTGTGGGTTTGTAATAGAGGCTGGGGAACTGACTATGAGGAAGGAAACTGCTGATTCATTTTCCACAGAAAGATTTCCTAACAGAGGGACAACACTACAGGGATAATATAACAAGCATGAGAGAGAGAGAGAGAGAGAGAATATAACAAGCGTAAGAGACAGAGATAATATAACAAGCATGAGAGAGAGAATATAACAAGTGTAAGAGACAGAGATAATATGACAAGTGTGAGAGAGAGATAGTGTAACAAGCCTAAAAGAGTAAAGGACTGTCAGACGGCCTGGTATAATTTATTTCCCTGACAGTGCAGTAAATAACAGCAGAGACCTTCATCTCAGATAAATAAATTAGCAGTGTTTTGGGTTGTGTTGTGTGTCAGGGTGCCAGGTGTTTATTACATCAGCTCTTCCAGTGCTCCAGACTCGGCCAATACACCATGCTTTCCAAATATAACCACCCAGTAGCCCCAAAGGGATGTAGGGCTGAGCGTGATTTCCACATATAACCACCCAGTAGCCCCAAAGGGATGTAGGGCTGAGCGTGTTTTTCTTCCTTACTAAAGTTAAACAATCTGTAACTTCCTCATTTTTTTATTTAAGATTAAAAATAAAAATTTTAATTTATTTAAAATAAATTTGAAACATGGACGCAAACTGACTGTACCCTCCCATACCTTATGAAGATACTGGCCACAGTCGGCACTGGCACAGTCTGGATATGATCTGACACTGTGAGGCTAATCCCAATGATTTTATCCCTGGAATGAGGGCTCCACTCTGAGCAGAGTTAGGGAGAGTCCAGTGAAGGGGGAGGAGTTAAGATAAGGAGGAGGAGTTCCATGAAGGGGGTGGAGTTCAGATAAGGGAGAGAAGTTCAGTAAGTGGGAGGAGTTCAGTTAAAGGTGGAGGAGTTCAGTGAAGGGGGTGGAGTTCAGTTAAGGGGGAGGAGTTCAGTAAGAGATGCATAAAATATTGGTGTGCGGTGTAGGTGGGGGCTGTTTCATACCTGGTCCAGAGACTGGGGGCTCGGGTTTATGCGATTTCAGCGGATCAAGCCTGTCTTTCTCCAGCTGCTTCCTGGTGCTGCGCTGTCGTGCCTCCCTGAACATGGGCAGCGCATGGGCTGGGAAAAAGGAAGGGACACCGTAAACATCAAACATCAGAGCACCACTGCACCCACAACACCAATCCACCCAGAACACACTGCACCCAGAAACACTACAACACCCAGAACACACTTTACCCAGAAACACTACAACACACAGAACACACTCACACTCAAAATGAAATTAATGTTAAGGTACTGCTGTTGTACCCTTAATAAAGGTCCTTAAGCCAAACTGCTCCATGAAATATCTAGAACGGTGTTTCATTGTATAGTTTATAAATGGACTGCATTTATATAGCGCTTTTATCCAAAGCGCTTTACAATTGATGCCTCTCATTCGCCAGAGCAGTTAGAGGTTAGGGGTTAGGTGTCTTGCTCAAGGACACTTCGACATGCCCAGGGCGGGGTTTGAAGGGGGTGGAGTTCAGTTAAGGGGGAGGAGTTCAGTAAGTGGGAGGACTTTAGAAGCAATATGGTGAAGAGATGCATAAAATATTGGTGTGCGGTGTAGGTGGGGTAGGTAGTTTATTGTACATCTGTGCCTGTGGGAGAGATGTGTTTCTTTTTTGGAAAGGACTGAGTTGCACTGAAGATTGAGTGCCAAATTATGTGCAAAATTAAAGGATACAACTATATGTAACAAGACCAGGTTAAAACCTAGAATATGGCTGGACCTAACACACGTGATCCAGCCGACCAATGGTGTAACTTCATAACTCGGCCGACCAATGGTGTAACTTCATCACTCAGTCACAGACATTCGTGTTTGTAGGGCTGGCCCCACTGTTGCGGTCCAGTCAAAAATAGGGCAAAAAATGTCATCTACAGCAGGCAGAAATTATGTGTGAGTGGAGAATTTCAAATCTTGATGTAATTCTCTCACATGAAGATGTTCTGTTACACACGAGAGTAATACTCACGTGTGATGATGTAGTCCTGTGTCAGGGTCTCTGCCTGTCTTTCCTTCCTCTTGCTCTTCACCACACACAGCTTGGCTCCTCTGTGAAATGGGAAGTGCAGTTATCAAGCTTTACTCTTCCTGAATTCCTCTACAGTGAGTGAGCTTTAGGCCCTTATGGTAAAATGCCACGGAAGTACATAAATCATAATGTTTACTGGAGACAAACAAAAGACAGCCAATGATGCGGTTGTCTTGAGAACTTTGGGCAGTTTGTTTCTCCAATGGGGAGCCAGTGCAAACATGCATTGTGACAGGGTGAAGTGACCATGCAGGGAGGGGAGTGCCAATCATCTCAAGCCTACTGTCATGAACAGTTGGGTATTCCGGATTAGGGTGGGAATTGGATACCTACAGCCCCAGGTTCAGTGGTAAATAAATTTAAAAAAAGAACAAAAATAAAACCGAGTCAGACTTTTAATTAATGTGCAAATTTTGTTAGACCTTTGGAGACTGTGCTGTCTAGGCTTCTAAGCCCAAAAATGTGATGGCTATTTTGCCTCTCAAGTGTAACAGAAATACATGAAATGTGCTTTCCTAAACTCAGAATTTGCCACCCCCCATCAGCCAGCACTCAAGAAATACCTTTTGAGAAACACTAGTTTATCATGAACAGCTGATGACACTCACCTCTGACTCTTGACAGGGTCGTAGTAGACCTTGGCCAAGCCATTCCCGGTCCCCACCATGATCTGGTTCAGTTTAGGGTGCCAGAGACAGCGTACCACACTCTGAGGAGAAAAGGAACAAGGGCCATGAGAAAGACAGAAAGAAAAAGAGAAGGAAAGAACGGTAAGGAAAAGAGAAGGAATAACAACCGCAATAGCAACTATTCATATAAAATAGTATATACACACTCGAGAAGACAGCAGTTTGAGCTGGAGTTCAGGTCAGAGCATATCTCTGGTCCTGCTTATTGTACCTGCTGCTGGGTGCCAGGACGGGCTGTTGTGCCAAAAACAGGGCTGGGTCAGTTTATGGTCTGGCTATTCCATATTCCTTTTTGAATCTCAATTGGAAAATTAACTTTTTTTTTTATTACTTGATGTTTTTTTCCCTTCCTTTCACATTGTTTGTATTGAATTTCTCAGGGCGCATCAGATCAGAGGTGGCAGTAGTCAATGCCGGTATTGAGCCACGAAGCACAAAGTGCTTGCCTCTATCACCATTCTGTTCACGTGGCATTCGATAAGCGCAACCTTCCGCAAAAAATTACAACTTGAAAAAATAAATAAATAAAAAGGACACATGGAGACACACACATAGAAGAGAAGATGATACACCACTGGATGGGGTGAGTTAGGGATGGGGATGGGTTGGGTAGGTTCCCTGGGGACTGGTGTGTGAACTTTGGTCAGCTGGAGTATCAGCCACATGGAAGCTCCTCTAACTTTTCCACAAAATCAATAAAGCCATCACACGTTCTGAGGAAGTTATGCAGGGCCCCATTTACGGTGTGTGTTATTTTGTCCAACTTAAAATTATACAGGATATGTTTGATTAGCTGAGTGTGTGTGGGTGGAGCAGCATTTTTTCATTTAAATAATATCAATAATATAGCCAATAGAGAGGAGAATGCAATGGCCTTTTGTTGAAGAATCGTTTCAGATGTATTATCAGAAGTGACCCCAAAATAGCAATAAGTGGGTGGAGAGTAAGAGGTCTTTTAAAGATCCTTGAAAAAGTATCAAAAACAATGCCCAGAAATGATCCAGCTTAGTACAACTAGTAAAAATGTGGTATACAGTTGCTGGTGATATTTTGCATCCATCACAAATGAGATCTTTGTCCGTCTTTGCCGGAGCAGTTTTGGAAAAATGCAATCTATGGAGAGCTTCTAATCCCAAAAGACCACGACACACACATACAGATGCGGTGTGTACTTGCTCCAAGATCTGCTCCCAAATATAATTTAGGATATCAAATCCTTTTTCAAAGCATCCAGTATGTTAAGCTTCCTAAATTACCTGACCGTATAGGCAACAGTATACCTGAAAATCAGGAGCAACCAGGCCAAGTTTCAATGAACCTAAAGGAACTTCTTTCATATAAAGTGAGAAAATATACATATATATTTTTTTTACTGTACTCAATTGGCTAAATTGAGATCAGAGAATGACCTAGTGACAGTCACACCAAGATATTTGAAGGAGTCCTTAGCAACCATGATGGGAATGTTAGACTGGATAGTGTAGGATGAAGTAATACAGAAGTATTTGCTTTTATGCAAATTTAGTTCACCCTCCAAAAGTGTCTAGCATATCGAGATCAAATGGGTGTGATGTCTGGTTTCATTATACAATGGAGGACATCTGCATGAAGAAAAACCTTGTGGACCTCTGTGGATCCCTTCAATCCTCTCATTCGGTCTCAGAGTTAAGGTAGGCCATTCGATGACAATCACAAACAGGACAGGAGTTCCCCTGTGCAAGGGGAACTGACCTGAAGAAAGGTTTTCGGTAAGGATGGAAGCCATAGGTAAATCATTTAAAAGCTTGATCCATGAGATGAAGTTTGGGATTAATCCAAATTTCTCCAGGGCAAAGAACGAGTAATATCATTCAACTCTGTCAAGTAAATGCCTCTTCTGCATCAAATGAAATATATGGTGTGTGCAGTATGTTCAACAACCTTTGCCCATTAAAAAAGGACTCCCTGCCAAGGCGAAAGCCAATCTGATCATTAGAAATGATGGATGGGAGAACGTTCTCCAAGCAAAGGCCTAAGACTTTGGCAAGTATTTTAAAAACTGGATTTTAAAGAGTTATGGGTCACTTTGGCAAGTCTTGATGGGTTTTATGGTTTTTAAGTTATGCGTCTAAACGATGAACAGCAAAAAGGGAAATAGACTTGATATAACGTTGGAGGAAGGTACTTAGTCTCAAGAGGGACTGCAAGCCAAAGAGGAATAAGGGAAACTATCTGACCCCGGGGCCTTCCCACTCTGCATAGAAGTGATGATAGTTTTTATGGCTTCAGAAATCCCATCTTCAAGTGCTGAAACATCCTCTGGGCTGACCTGCCGAACATTAAGGCCAATAAAGAGTCCTCAAATAAGGTATGATTGAACTGAAAGTAAGGAGTGTAAAGATTAGCTAACATTAGCAGCTATACTAAGACAGATGTAGTGGTCAAGGTCAGAGATCTTATTAAAAATGCCCCTCAAAACAGTGACTCAAAGCAGCTTCATTCCAAAAGTCTGTCAAACTCAAGATAACTGACGACAATTCATTGCGTGGATAACGCTGATAATGAAATCGTCATAAGTCCCATGCGCGTCATCAACTCTCCAAGCCAACCCTTTACCACCCCGGGGGCTGATGGGATGTGCCGACTGATAAAGAAAAAGAACTTCCGATGCGTCGGTGAAGCTCATCCTGAAGACCAAGGGAGTGGGATAGTACACCTGCGTGGTGTTGCTAGCCGAGTGAAATTTGCATATCGCCGCAGTGAATGAGGAATGTAGCCATGCGACCTATGGGCGGATATTGGGGCAGAAGTGAACGCGGTGTCCCTGATACAGTATGGGCCCCTAATTACGACTGGCACGCAGGAGCACTGGTTCCCACACCGTATAGCTGTGCTTGAGCACCAGAAGCAGTCTACCTATAGCTCCCGGCGGCTATGGTGCAAATGTCCAGCGGGGCCCGATCAATAATGATGGGCATGATGGCCGTGGGGAAAATCTTACCACATTACACACCTTAATCTCATATAACTTCCGGAAGGATCTTAACTCACCGCATCAGTCACCTCGATCTCATACACCTTCTGGAACGACGCCCTGTCGAAGAACGCCAGCTTGCCGTTGCCCTCGCCTTTCTTCACTGAAGTGCCCGTCACTAGGAGCCTGTCATCTGGGCTGAAACAGCAGTCCGTCCTGGGAAAAAAATAGCCAAGGTTAGTCCGCAAGTCCCACGGCAATTTTGTTAACGCTACAGCAGCCAAAGCAATTAGACATTACAAACTTGACAACTGACAAACTCGAGAATGTATACAGAAATCAGAAATTAAATTCAACACACATATTTATTTTCCTCAGCTGATGCCCACTCATTTTCATACAGCTCTCATTCCCAGAGAGGCTGTAATTCCCAGAGAGGTTGCCATTTCCAGAGGAGTTGCCATTCCCAGAGGGGTTGCCATTCCCACCAGGGTTGGCATTCCCAGAGGAGTACTCACATGGGGAAGATGGTGGTCAGGCCTGAGGCGACATTGAGAGGCTTGCTGAAGTTCCGGATGTCCCAGGTTTTCAGAGTGTCGTCACCTGCATGGAACATCACAGTCAGAGCAAAATAACCCACAGTACACACACGGGATGGGAGCAGAGGGACCCACCAAGTACCACTTCAGTAATCCTGAATGAACCCATTGATTGAATGAGTCATGACACAAAATAGAGGGGAAAATTCAGTTGAATCATTCTGCCAGATGCACATCAACACTCCTCCAAGCAAACAAGACTTTACAGTCAGCATGATGAATTAGTGGCAAATTAAGGTCACACTGAACATTTCCTTCAGCTTGTTCTACCTAAGTGTTTAAATGGATCCGCTTCAAAAGTGACACGATGATATAATGCGGTCTATTGTATCTGCTAAACAATTTTGAGAGCGAGCCAGAGGTGAGTCACTAATTTGCAGATTGCCTACAAATTGATGGATCGAATTTATCGGTAGCCTTTTCAGGAAATTCTTGTGCCTCGAACGGCAGAGATCAGCATTTAGAATTGGCACAGAAAATACAGAAGCGACACGACAGCTTATTTACAAACGCTCAGCGAGCAGATGGAAACGGGGGCAGCTCTGACAGTTCGACTTCGTCCGAAGACGTGACGGGTAAACTGCAAGCTGTGCTGCCGCCACCGCTGAAATTCAGCAGGGGCTCGACACCGCGCCCGTCTCACCTCCTCGGGACGCCAAGGTCGTCCCGTCGTAAGAGAAAGCCAGGCAGCAGATGTCCGAGCCTGGGGTGTGAGCCTTACGGCAGTGGAACTTGGTGTGCACCTGAAATGGAGAGAGGGAGAGAGGCTGAAGTTATTCTGTAGGTACAGTTTCCATTTTGAAAGTTATATGAGACCCTGTTAGCTCTCATTTCCCTATAATTGGGTTGGTTCTATTTGCGCTCAAACACACAGACTTAAGAGTTCCCAAAAGCTGAAATTCACTATTGGACAAAATCAGAATCAGCTCTGTAAAGATCTGTCTTTGTATTTAAACACTTCTGATCCTTTCATGTCATGATTTATACATAGCTGATCCAGTCTGGCCTTATCAACTATATTCCTTTGTTTCTGGAATTGCATATATAATATCTTTATTTATAGGTTCATAAAAATTCTGAAAATGAAAATGTCCCTGAACAAAAGCAAGACATTGAACAGAATTATATATATACATATATACATTTACAACAATATAATGATTTAATACAATTGTAAACACCATTTTCTCCCCCATGCTGGGCAGTGAACAGCTCAATGTCCCTGTTGCCATTCCTGGTCAACATATGTTAAACAAATGGAATGCACTTTTGAATGTCGAGAGTGGGTGTATATACAATATTACTACTGGAATGGACATTGAGCCTGCGCAATGGAATGAAAAATTTAATTATGGTTTGTGTATAACAACATATTAGTATATTACATATGGTTTGTACACACAAGTATATTACTACATTACATAGCTAATCCCGGCTCAGGAAAATAATCCTCGGCCAAATAGCTGCACTTAGAAGTGCCGCCATTTGGAGACGTTTTAACGGTATTTCCATCACGGCAGTCTCGCGCTATTGGTAGCGGCTAATCTCCGCTCAGTTCAGTCGCGCTTTGAAACATTGACGTCAACCACGTTCCTGCCGTAACAGCTAGGCTACGTCAAGGTAACAGGGCAGTGGTCATGAAAAAAAATCCGTTTTCAAATGAGTTTTCAATGGCTTCTATTAGCTACGTACATACCTATACTCGATTAATATTGATAAACAAACTGGTGGATAAGCATTCACTAGCTATGTAAATCTGGTAAAAACACAAATTAATGGAGTGTAAATACATCCTGAAATATGCAGCCAGCCATACGCTATGACCGTTTTGTATCATGAGCAGCAGCCTAATGACTTTTTGATTTATCTTCTGAAGTTTAAAGACAGAGTCGGCGCCAGGGTATTTCAGACAGGCGAGCGTTTAAGTTTTCGTGGGACCCTATTCACTTTGTTAATGTTATTTACTTCAATGAGACACTGAACAACTCTGCACACTTTAATAACGAAAGTGAGACCGTAGCTTAATCATTGTGGACCGGGGGTGTGGTAGATCGCAGATCGCAATGGCCCGCCAATGCCCCCTGTCACACCGGCAATGTCTAAAGATAAAAATACTTCAATTCCATCCTGTACTGGGATCTCTGCCATTTTCTGAAGGGGTGACAGAATTGTTTGATGGCGCTGGCCACAATCAAAGTTCCACTTTGAACTCAGCGGTAATTACTGGCTATATTTTAATTTTGCCTTAAATAAACAATCGGAGAGCAATAATGTTTTAGTAAAAATAACACTACAGACATAAAGATAATGCACAGTATAGTTTATACAGCATACATAACATATACACTACATGGCCATAAGTATGTGGACATTATGGGTATTAATATGGAGTTGGTTCACCCTTCGCTGATATAACAACCTGCACTCTTCTGGGAAGGCTTTATACTAGATTTTGGAGCATTGCTGCAGGGATGTGCTTCCATTCAGCCAGAAGAGCATTAGTGAGGAAAAAATTAAGTTTAAAGTGCAGGTGAAGACTCACGCTGAGGTTCCGGTCCCAGATCTGAATGGTCCCGTCCTGGCAGCCGGCTGCGATCAGCTTCCCGTCCCGGCTGTAGGCGCAGCAGGTGGGGGTGACCCGCTTGCCCTGCAGGGAGCGGGGCTTGAAAACGGACTTGTGCTTCTTCTCCGAGTTCAGGTCCCAGGTACGCACCGTACTGAACGTAGGGAAGAGTTAAATAATGTAAACGAATAGAACTGCCTTTGCTGTGACATGGGGTCTGGTGGAGCTTTTGGGTGGAGTGGATTCCCTAAACTACAAAGCACCCAAAACGACAACAGAAAAACAAAAACAAAAAACAGTGAACAAAGGGAAAAAAAAACAATCTGAAGGCATAGAGTCCTGAAGGCTAAGAGAAAGAGCAAGGACAGGCAGAGGCTGGGTTTCAGAAAAGGTCTGTTATCTACAGGCATGGATGGTTGTGCATTTATAACAGGCCTAATGAAGACGAGCAGCAACCCCTGTGCTGACTGCTATCAGCCTCAGGTGAGCATGTCAGTGTGTGAGGCTGCTGGTTCAAGGCGCTAAGGGTGCTATTGCAGCAGAGATAATGTAACTGTAAAGGTGCTATTGCACCAGAGATAATGTAACTGTAAAGGGTGCTATTGCACCAGAGATAATGTAAGTGTAAAGGTGATACTGCACCAGAGATAATGTAACTGTAAAGGGTGCTATTGCACCAGAGATAATGTAAGTGTAAAGGTGCTATTGCACCAGAGATAATGTAACTGTAAAGGGTGCTATTGCACCAGAGATAATGTAAGTGTAAAGGTGATACTGCACCAGAGATAATGTAACTGTAAAGGGTGCTATTGCACCAGAGATAATGTAAGTGTAAAGGTGATACTGCACCAGAGATAATGTAACTGTAAAGGGTGCTATTGCAGCAGAGATAATGTAACTGTAAAGGGTGCTACTGCACCAGAGATAGTGTAACTGTAAAGGGTGCTATTGCAGCAGAGATAATGTAACTGTAAAGGGTGCTATTGCAGCAGAGATAATGTAACTGTAAAAGTGCTATTGCACCAGAGATAATGTAACTGTAAAGGGTGCTATTGCAGCAGAGATAATGTAACTGTAAAGGGTGCTACTGCACCAGAGATAATGTAAGTGTAAAGGGTGCTATAGCACCAGAGATAATGTAACTGTAAAGGTGCTATTGCAGCAGAGATAATGTAAGTGTAAAGGTGATACTGCACCAGAGATAATGTAACTGTAAAGGGTGCTATTGCACCAGAGATAATGTAACTGTAAAGGGTGCTATTGCACCAGAGATAATGTAAGTGTAAAGGTGATACTGCACCATAGATAATGTAACTGTAAAGGGTGCTATTGCAGCAGAGATAATGTAACTGTAAAGGGTGCTACTGCACCAGAGATAGTGTAACTGTAAAGGGTGCTATTGCAGCAGAGATAATGTAACTGTAAAGGGTGCTATTGCAGCAGAGATAATGTAACTGTAAAAGTGCTATTGCACCAGAGATAATGTAACTGTAAAGGGTGCTATTGCACCAGAGATAATGTAACTGTAAAGGGTGCTACTGCACCAGAGATAATGTAAGTGTAAAGGGTGCTATTGCACCAGAGATAATGTAACTGTAAAGGTGCTATTGCAGCAGAGATAATGTAACTGTAAAGGGTGATACTGCACCAGTGATAATGTAACTTGTAAAGGGTGCTATTGCAGAAGAGATAATGTAACTGTAAAGGGTGCTACTGCACCAGAGATAATGTAAGTGTAAAGGGTGCTATTGCACCAGAGATAATGTAACTGTAAAGGGTGCTATTGCACCAGACATGATGTAACTGATTCTGGTTTTCCCATTCACCACTCCTTGCCACTTTGAGGACATGCGAGGTGTTGGTGCTCACTGGGTGATTAAATTTCATGCAGGTTCGTTAGATGGTTATTAGGGCATCGCCTCTAATATTAACACAGACTTATGACTTCTGCCTCTTCATTAAGTTCTGCTCCTTACTCACCCATCATTGGAGCAGGTTAGGAACTCCTCCTTAATCTTCGGATGCCAACAGCCACTGTTCAGCATTGCAGTGTGACCCTGTTCAAGGGGTCAAAGCAATGAGCCACTTCATTAGCAGACTTATCACTTTCAATGGAAATAAAAAAAATTTAAAAAAGTAACAAAGTACATATTTAAAGGAACCCCCTCAGCCATGACTGCACCTTAGTGTTGACCATGTCCACGATGTACTGATCCCCCTTCACACACTCCAGGACCTGGAAGCCGTCCCGGTCCAACACCTTAGCCTGAGCATTTCCCGCTACTACCAGGATGACATCGCCAGTGACGCTGTACTGCAGGGACTTGATCTGGTGGCTGCAGGGAGGGCAGAGAGAGATATATAGATGAGCAAAGAAGGCTGGCACTCTTTCGATATAAGCAGGCAGGTTACATAATTGCATAATTTAATTTACAACATGCATCCATTAAGTACTGCAAAGAAATGAGCAAACTAACAAAAACAGCGTGATGCATGGAGCCTCGCTTATATATAAAGTGTAAAAAATTAAATTAAAAAATATTTTAAAATCCGTTAGTGCTCTCACCATTCACAAGGCTGAAGGGATCGAAAAGCCTGCAGGGCGGAATCCATCCCAGCGAAGTCCCAGAACCTCACGTCGTAGTCGTATCCCCCGGTAACCAGCCGGGCACCAGAGGGGTCCAAGCCCAGAGCGGACACCTGAGCGTCGGGGGTCACAGGTAAGCGTTCTCTTGCAGGGCAGCGCTGGTAAGACTCAATTCATTTCCATTCTAAGCGTTTTAACAGAGCTCTTTTCATGCCTTAATAAGGGATCTGGTCATTAAATCCATCCATCCATTATCAATAACCGCTTATCCTGGGCAGGGTCGCGGGGTGTGCTGGAGCCTATCCCAGCGTGCATTGGGAAAGAGGCAGGGACTGTTCAGTAAATCAGTTTCTTTAATAAGTCCAATTGTCCATGTTTCGCTATAAAATAGGGCTATTAACAAAATGGCCATTGTTCAATGTACTGTAGAAAGTAAAGGTCTTAAAACATGCATATATTATGTATAATGAGGCCAGAATTGCATCAATATTTTCACTTAACTGACTTACAAGTAAATGAAAGGATTACACAATTTATTCACAAATTCAGTTCACAGCGTTCATTTTGGTGATCGCTGAACATGTAAAACAGTTTTTTTTTTTTGAAGAAAAAAACTCAAGCCGACCTTACAGAGATCACAGAATTCTGGTTGGTTGTGTTTTAACTGAATTGTATACGCCCTTAAAATAAGCACATTTGATCGAATTCCCCAGAATGGCTTCAACAATACAGGAGAATGGCGGTCTTACCGTTCTGCTGCCGTGCTGAAGTGTGATTTCATGTGTGTCTGGAATTTTTTTGACTGGGTTCTGTGAGAAAAGAAAAAGAGGGCATTGAAGGTTCGTAAACTTCAGTTCAATTACCCAGAATGCACGGTGATAAATGCAAATGACGTACAGCCATAAGCCGCAATGACCTGATGCCAAGTACAATATGGCCACCAATACGGGCACCAAGAATCGTGACTGGCAACATAAAGACCAGCAGAACACGGTGCACCTGCCATGATGTAAACTTGGCTGACAGTACAAGGGTGGAACTAGGACATTTTATTAAACATCTGACAAATCAAAGACTGTATCTGCACCATGTGACCAAGAACAACCAAATCTGGTATATCAACACATGCCATAGACCTGCATTTCAAGCTTCAATTCATAATTGTACAAAGACTGGTTACTAATTAACCAGTTTGGAATATTTAACCAGAAGATACGAAACTGCACATACGTCGTCTTCCTCCTGCATATCTTCCTCATCGTCATCATCATCATCCGCGGCCATACTGGCTCTGTACCCCGGAGGAAGAGGGGGTCCCACAAGCTCGTCGGGGTCCTCGTGACTGGAGGACCCGCGGGCGGCGAGCTGGGAGGGGGCGGGGGGGCCGATGGGGTCAGAGCTGGAGTCTGAGTCCGAGCCGTCGTCGCTGCTGTCCCCGCTGCTGTCCCCGCTCTCCTGGGGCCTGCGGGGAGACAGAAAGCCCACTGCTACTCTCCAATCGCAGAGCTGCCATTTTGTGAGCACACCGTGTCTAACCTTACCAGCAAACCTTCAGGGCTGATTCACAGCCATTTTAAAGTTTTAACATTCAAGTTCTTTAAATGCTAAATGGCCCAGAACAAACAAAGCCATCAACTGATCGCATACAACTGTATAGAATTCCATTTTTTTAAAATCTCTTATTTGGAATGCTGATTAGAATTTCTGCTATCAATTCAGGACAGTGCAGACTAAAACATATGCTCTCTGA
Organism: Anguilla anguilla; assembly: GCF_013347855.1. Lineage (NCBI taxonomy): Eukaryota > Metazoa > Chordata > Actinopteri > Anguilliformes > Anguillidae > Anguilla > Anguilla anguilla. The sequence continues at coordinate 24,937,253 of NC_049214.1, forward strand.
AGCAGCCTGCAGTCCACAGGATAACTTGCATCAAGGTGAGAAGGGCCTACTTCTACATGCAAAGTGACAACCCACCTGTCACCTACAAAGCATTCATGAAAAGGTGTTTAGTTTCTTGCTTTTCAAGATCTTGAAATCAATCTTTTTCCGTTTCACTTCCAGGTTTCAAGGCCAGTACAAGCAGCCTGTGTCTTCCTTCCCTGATATGTACTCTTCATGTTGAGGCACATTTTAATAACTTACCTTGAGGGTTTTGTTGCAGGTCTGACTTTGCTCTTCTGTGAACTGCCTGCCTCCTCCTGCTGGGCCTCTTCCTGCTGTCTTTCCTCTGGGAACACATAACAGTGTTTAACTATACAGCACACACACCTGTGTTAATTATACAGTATACACACTTGTGTTACCTAAACAGCACACACACACCTCTGTTAACTATACAGCACACACACCTGTGTTAACTATACAGCATATACACCTGTGTTAACTGCCCAAGACACAAACACACACATCTGTGTTAACTATACAGAAAACACACACATCTGTGTTAACTGTACAACACACACACCTGTGTTAACTAACACACACACATACAACTGTCAACTATAAAGCGCACACACACACACGCAACAGCGTTAACTATACAGGACACACACACAACTGTGTTACCTATGCAACACACACACAAAGTACAGACCACATCAAGTGTACATACATTACAATGAAATTACATTACAATCATTTGACAGACTAACCCAGAGTGATAAAGTAGTGGAGAATACAAACACACACAGGCATAAACTCTACAGGCTGACTGATACGTTGGCCTGGCAATCCAACGGAGCCTATACTGAACTCAGCATTCAAATGGAGATCATTGGGTATGGACACTAATTATATTTTTGCACAAGTACACCCTCTAGTGTTGAAACAGTTCTCCCCTTCGCTGCTTGCGCTCTCTCAGACCATGTGACTACGGAGCACGGCCTCAACCATCTGAAAGCTGTGGCTTGGCAGCCATTTAGTTTGAATAATGCAGGAAATCTTATACTTGCAAATGAATCCACTAATCGTGATAATGTAATCAATAAAAAGTATCAACATCATATTCTTGTGATTCACGCATTGGCAAACGACCATGCTGCTGAGGTACGCACTCAAAAGCTTCAGATAAAAATACGACAGGAGAGACGCTCTCACCCAGAGAAATTCAGAGCCTAAATTATTCATATTCAATCAGTAAGTTCATGCACCATTGCAGTTCTTATTGAGCCTCCATTGTTAAACATCTTAGCATGAAACACACTCATTCCAGCTAATCCCACCATACTCATTGTAAGCCCAGAAGGTAAGAACACACTGAAATAAATGGTAGGATACCGATGTCTTGATTTCACAAGCATGCATTTACACTTATAAGCACAAATAACCACAGAGAAAACAGACATGTTGTCATAATCAAGATGGAAAAACTAGAAACCTCTGTTCATTAATCTGAGCCATTATTGTCCCATTACATGCAACTTTTAGCTCAGAAAATCCATCCTTTTATCTGATAAATGACAGTGAGCACCCAAATGATTAGTCTGCTATCGTGCACAAATGTCAAGACATTAATCACATTAAAATCAGTACTTACAAAAGAAAACGTCTGATAAATATGATCTAAAGGTTCCCTCCCACCACAGCACCAGTTTTGGCACAACTTTCATAAGGCCCAGAATGGGACAGAATGTGGAGTTAAGGGGTAAAGTGGGGAAAAATCTGGCATGAACAAAAAAATACAGAAAAGGTTCAGGAGAGTGTTGAACTTCTATAGGCTCTTTATTTGAACTTTACAGTTCTATTTCATTTATAATTATATATATATATATATATATATATATATATATAATGATTTTGTTTATAAAAAGCAGATTGGCATGCCTGCTCACTTAAATGTCAGAAAAAAAAAATCCAGATTGACCAACTACATGAACTGACACACATCAGACTCCTAGGAAACACAAAATGTTCCCGCAATGTTACTGGAATGTTTTGTCAACATAATAACATTACACTGCATTGCAGCAACATTGTGAGAGCGTTTTGTGTTAGCTGCTCCCCCATACACATGTATATGCACATACTGTAGATGTGCAAAGCATCAAACAAATGAGATTTTCCTCCCATACACACGCTTACACACAGCCTTGTACATACACACGCAAGCGCACACAGGCTTGTGCATATACTCATATACGCAGTTGTGATTTCTCCCAGATTAATGTGCAAACCCCTGAGAGATGTTCGCTAACTTTAAACCAGAGGAACAAATCATAAATAAACCACCAGAGAGTTTACACAGGTAGGACACACCTGGCTGATTAACCAGGAGTTAAAGGCAAGCGATTGGGTTACCTGGAAAACTGAACCACGTCTTCCTTCCACAAAGTTATAACCAACTGAATCTCCCAGGCTAGACACATTCCTAGCCACAATCCTAGCCAAAAACTGGCCTAGTCCGCTATTCCACATGACAAACTACATTAACCACAAGCCCCCTTGGGTGGCTTGAATATATTGACTTGAATATATTTCACTTCCTGAAAATGTAGAAAGTAAGCTGAATGATCAGCGCTCACCGAATGCTCTCTGGCTCCTTTCGATTGCTGTTCTCCGGGTCTGCTCAAATATGGCCTCCAGGTCAAAGGTGCGAGCCTTCTTCCCTGATAGGGTGAAAGGAAACCGTCATTTGGAATTACAGTACTGGCACAACCTGTGACGTCCCGACCAATTTTAAGCCTTATAGGGACACTGTGGGTGAATCGCTGAGTCGTACCTCATATAGTGTGAGAAGGTAAATACGATCAGCCTTTAATTGCCTCAGTATTATCCAGACCACCCTCAAAGATGAAAATAACTCAAGTCCCTCTACATGCTTCATTCAGGACTAAAACCACAACACAATATGGAAGTACCCAATGGGATGGACTGTCTTCCTTGCACTTAAAATAAAAAAGTGTGTTCCAGAAGTGGGTCTCAAACTCCAGCCTAAACTTTGAACAATGGAAACGCGTCATATAATTGTGTGATATTATATGCCATTAGTCATTTCCATGTGGGCTGAATTATTAGACATTAAAAATGTGGGCTGAATTATTACAGGAAGAAAAAGCTGAACAGTAAAGTGAAAACAGACAAAGTTAAAAATATTTTCCTGAGAAAATTTAAATGAATATCACACCCCTTCTATTATTATATGTGAGTGGATGTTCCTTTTGTGTGTCTGTGGTTTTCTTTCTTTCTTTGTCCATGCAAAATAATTAACAGCACTGAAATCCCTTGTACAGAAATAATCCAACTCCAGCTACTTGTGATGCGTGAGACACAACTTACCAAAGCCAGAGAACCCCATCACAGAGGCAATGTCTCCATCACTGCTGGAGTCTTTCACGTCTGAAAGCAAAAGCAGATTATACCTTTCAATACGTATTATGGATTGTGGAAAGCTTACCAAGCGTCACAAAAATGAATCATATGGGGCAACATAGCTCATTAATCTTAGTAGGAACCCAGATACAGAGGGGGAGACCTTACTCGTACACATCAGAATCATAACACTAATTCTGTAATGAAATACAATATAGCTGACTACATATAATATTATTATTACATAAATATATTTATAATTTCACCTCGAGATCCTTGAGAAATGTGAGCTCAACAGCTTTCTTGTATTTTACAGGCTAACAACATGCATGAGCGGTATCAGTCTGGGTTTAGATAGCACCATAGCACTGAGACAACCTTGTCTTAGTAATGCACGGTTGCTTTTCTAGGAATGTGGCTGCATTTCCTTACTCATCCTACAGGACTTAAGGGCTGCCTTTAACACAACAGACCGCCATATTCTCCTCCGTAGTTTGGTAAAGTCGGTTGGATTAACTGTCTCTTGGACAGATTTCAGTTTCTGAAGATAAACAATGACTCTGAGTACATCATCTGAGTACTCGAGGGTAAACTTTGGAGTACCACGAAGTTCTGTTTTGGGTCCTTTGTCATTTTCTTTCACATTTTCCCCCTTGGGGACATAATATACAGACATGATGTTAACTGCTACTACTACGCAGATGACACACCACTTTATATATCAGTTAAACCCAGTGAAGTTCTATTATAGAATTTAAAAAATACCGAGATATAGGTATTAGGCCATAGATCTCTTAAAGATAAATTATTTTCTTCAAATCTAGATGTCTTCGCCATCTCAGCCAATGCAGTTAAAACTTTGTTGTAATTATTGATTCAGATCGCTCCTTTCAGGCCCACATTAATAATGTCGCATTTCTAATTTGAGGAAATTGTCGTCCCTGCAGGATGCTGAAAAAAGTTGTTCAGGCCATTGTGAACCCTTTTTAAAAAAAATCAAATTTCTCGCTTTTTGGGGGTTCAGACAAGGGTTTCTTATGTATTTCGACTGTAAAGAGTCTTCGTGACAGTGTCTCTGTAATACAAATTAAAGTGAATTACTATGGTCTGAAACTAGTCAAGTTAGCTATGGTAGCTATCAAAGTGTCTTTTTTTAAACACGCTAATACTGCTTGCTGGACCATTAGGCCTAGGTAACCAGGTAACTAACAGATAGCCAGATAACTAACAGTGATTTATAAGAAATATGTTTCAAGACATTTTAGCATGTGTTGTTAGCGAGCATGTAAGTGCCACAGTGAATTAGACGTTGTTCGAGCTTTGAATAACGTTGCTCTGAAGTTACACAGTTAGCAGGTACCACAATCGTAGCTTGCCGGACTAAGTTAATTTTCAGTTACTTAGCCATACATATACAAACACAGTAACTCGCGCAAACTTAAACAATAAGATTTTAAAATATCAACATTACCATTCCCACCACTGCCGGCGTCCATGATTGTTTGGATTTGCTTCTTCGTGTAGTTTCTTGACGGAAGGACATCAAGTTACTGGTGCATTGCGCCCCCTTCTGTGGTGGAGTGCGGATCAGAAAGGAGCCTGTTCCAGAGCCGTGGACCTGGCTTGATTCATACGGGGCAGTAAATCCTGAGTAAAGCAAACAAAGCGCCGTTTGAAGATCACCCTGTAAACACGTGCACGTACTAAAACCTCACAGTTCTATTTTATTTTATTTTCTGTGCAGATCACATCTACCGTTTTGGGACACCAGACAAACATGACCACACAGTTCTGCACAGTTTCCTCCCCTATTCACCCCTATGTGCCAAATTTTAAGTGGTGTCATTTATTCTCTTATGCAACTCCTTATAAATGTACAATATCTACATTTACCAAAAAATAAACAAATGAAAGAAAATCAGCAATATGTGCATTTCCATGGGCAGTGAATTTCAAGATAGGAACAAATGTGTTAATATTACCAAAATAATCAGAGTTCTGCCTGAGACACAATGGGTCAATTTCAGTTTGCTCAGCTGGAGTTTAAACATCAGGTCTAAACCTCTAGACCACAGAACTCCATTAAAACAGGAACAGCTATCCAAAGATGTGGAATAAGGATTAGCTGCTCCAACTGTAATGCAGTTCTGTAGTCTCAAGGTTTAAACCTGTGGTCTAAACTCCAGCTAAGCACGCCGCAATTGACCCAATGAATTTGTAATAAATTAGACTGTAATACATAAATAATAAATTATCATAAATTGGTGGTATGGTAATTTTTCCAAAATGCTTACTAAACATAATGATAATGGCTTATCAAATCCAGCTGTGGGAGGTAATCTGGGTATCAACAGAAATGCAATGAGTTTGCAATATTACTTAGAGAAAACACGTGCAATTATATATATATATATATATATATATATATAATTTCTTTTTATTTTTTTATGAATGTGGTGCCCAACATGAGGCTGGGTACCTTCAATTCCCACCTCGACTTGGAATAGCCAAGTGTCTCTAACCAGTTGTTTTCATTCTGTGGACCCCACTGCAGATTCGGGAGGGTATAGGCATGCATGGTTCTCCACAGAAAAACGTGGTGTAGCCACCTGCTTCTTTTCACGATGGAAAATACAGCTAATCTGGGACAGAGCAGAGTCAGAGGAAAACCTTTCCTACGCGGCTTCCAGATGCAGTCCACGGGCATGCGATCGACTAGCGGGGGTCGCTAGAGAGCAAAGAACGTGGATCCCAAACCGAACTAACCCTCCCATACCCTGAGTGTTGCAATCGCGAATTGCATGTTGGCCTATGGAGCGGCCAGCCAGTTGCTGTGTATTACTGGGTCAGGAGATTTATATTGTTGGTGGTGTGGTGTGGTTCAGTGTTGCAGAGCACAGAACTATGACCATTTAGGGTTACATGGACATAGATGGCTTTCGGTAGAATGTAGCACTGGCTGCCGGGACCCTGGAATGACTGCTTGCAGTGATATATTCCTCTTTTTATGTCCCTAGTTTTTCCAGACAGCACAGTATGTTCGGTGACAAATCTCATCATCATGTCAGGTTGGATTTTTAAAAATTTATTGGAAACACCAGTGGCACCATCACAGGCTTCTGGCATCATTTATAAAAAAGTGATTTATGACATTCTGAGATCAACTGCATTCTTTGCAACTGATACTTTGGAAAGTAAAACTTTAAAGTCTCTCTAAAATGACATTGCACTAAGGACACATTTAATCATATACTAGAATAAAAAAGAACATTAAAATCACAATCAATATCATATTTACAGCATTTACTGAGAGTACAGAGCACTTAAAGTACCAAAACAAAATAGAAAAATTCATATTACAAATTCAAAAACTGCAAACCTAGCAAATTTGACAGTTTAACTGCCGCACACCATGTTCCGTCACAACATAAATAATCTTTGGATCAGACTTCTTCCTCCCCTGCTACCATCTTTTCGATGGCGGCCCAGTCCAGTTTGCTGAGAATGCTGCCGGTGCTGTCGGAGAGGGAGTCCAGACTCTTCAGCCAGAGTCCGGCGCCGCTCCCCTCCGCCACTGAGCCCTGGGGAAAGAGGACCACATGCCAGGGTGACACCGTATCCCAGTTATAGCCATACAAGATAATCAGTATTCAAGCATTTACAAAGATCTATCCATCTGTAAAAGGGGATAAACAAAGGCCTAGATGCCACACTCACTCTACACACCTCTCACACACACCCTACATACCTCCCACACACACCCTTCACACCTCACACACACCCTAAGTGGCTCCCACATGCTTCCCACACACACCCCATGTTGTGTTGTTTGTACAACTGCTAAATAGCTTTTTATTTATGATTTTAATATAAAAACCTAGAGGTATGTAATGTGGATGGGAGTTAATGGAGACCTTTAAACACTAAAGAGGTAAGTAAGGTGGATGGGAGTTAACACAGACCCTTAAACACTAAAGAGGTATGTAAGGTGGATGGGAGTTAACACAGACCCTTAAACACTGACCTGCTCCTCCAGTCCCAGCAGCCTGCGGATCTCCGGGGGAGGGTTCCAGGGGCTCACCACCTCCTCCTCCCTCTCGTCCACCTCCTCTCTCAGGTCCGTCTCTCCTCTCCTCCTACCTTCCCTCAGGGACGGCCCCATTGCCTTCATCCAGCCTATCAGAGAATCACACCATTAATATTAACAGGCTAGTCACAACTGTGCTGTAGATCTAACTGGTAAGGGATTGGAGGATCTTTTTCTCAGCAGGTATTAAAGTTGCAGTAATTAAAGGGGCAAACCTTTCCCCACTCTCCTGCCCTGCATGTCTCTCATGCCCCATCGGCTCAGACGGGTATCTGGGAGGGCACCTGCGGGGGGCACAGGAACAAGACAAAAAGAGTTACTGTATACTGTCCTGAACTAACATGTCTGAAAGGTTTTGATGTTAAAACAGTAAACATGCCATAATCAATTCACATGTGAACCGATGAATTCCATTTTTTAAAATATCTCCTCAGTGGATATACCAAATTATAATTTTTGTATATTCTTACACAAAAGTGCACCTTGAATTGTATCTTTCAAGAATAACTAACTGAGATTTTACAAAGAGCAGATCTGGCAGACCAACCGCCACCCAACTCCAACCAATGTTCCTTGCCTAATATTCTTCCACTTGAAGATAAGCATCAAAAATAAACCAGCACACAGGCTGGCAGGAGAAAGACACACCTGCACACACACACTACTGCACACACACACACACACACACACACACACTACTGCACACTCTCACACACGCACGCACACACACACACACTCACACATGCGCACACACACACACACGCGCACACACACACACACGCGCACACACACACACACACACACACTCACACACACACACACACACACACACACACACACACACGTGTACTGTGTGTGAGAGCGGCTCACCAGGTCTGTGCTGCTGGCGGTCGCTGGGCTGCTGCTCTCCTGACGCTGTGGCGCTCCTCCGTGGAGCAGCGGACACGGGGAACGGAGCGCTCCTCCCCCTCCGCCCCTCGGGCCTGCTGAGGCCACGTGGCACTGCCCTGGAACACACCCGAACACTCAGACCCCCACACCTCCAATTACCCCTCCATCCATCCATCCACCCATTTATCCATCTACCCATCCACTCATTCATCCATCTATCCATCCATCAATTTATCCATCTATTCATCCATCAACCCACACATCCATCCATCCACCCCTTTATCCATCCACTCATCCATCTATCTATCTATCTATCTATCTATCTATCTATCTATCCATCCATCTATCTATTCACCCATCATCTGTACCTGCTCATTCCTGGCAATATAGGCAGACACCGAATATCTGTGCGGAAAGCTGCTGACCTGCGGCTGCTCTGAATGGTGCTCTGGGGCTGGGGGCCCTTGGACCAGCGGCCGCTCTGATTGGTGCTCTGTGGCAGGTGGCCCTTGGACCAGCGGATGCTCTGATTGGTGCTCTGGGGCTGGGGGGCCTTGGTGAGGGTGGACAGGGCCGGTGAGGGTGCGAGCAGCTCTGTTATCAGGCTGCAGGCCTCCCTGGCTCTCTGAGTGTGGTGCTCCAGCAGCAGGGTCCTGGTTGTCAACAAACAACACTTGAACACACAGACCCGTACACAGACAGATCTCCACAACGGCTGGCCCATTAAAATAGTTAAAATGGGAATGGCAGTGCTATTCATGAATATTACTTAAAGACCCACTTTAGTGAAAATTAAACACAAAGTCATGGCACAGTGTCCACTGGAGTAGGTTTCTCCATCAAACACTTACTTTTCCTTCATTTCCTTCATTTTCTTGTTGGTAGAAAGCTCTCTGGACGTGAGAGTCTGTACACAGAGCACATGAATGTAAAAACACCACAGACCACAATGCCTTTCTGAAGCATATTAATGACTAATAAAAAAAAGGAAGTTTTAAAGACATGGCTTGTTATTTAGGGAACCTTGGACCAGGCCACTAACCTTAGGTTGGGTCAGAGGCAGTGGAGTCGGGTCAAATTCTGGTATTACTTACAGACCGATGAAGGCCTTTAGCAAAAACCAGCCATATTCAAAACACTTTCACAAGTTTATGGCACAGAGCCAGAGTTCGTCTCTTCAGTGGATCAATGCCTCACCTGCCTGACCAATAAATTGCTATTGAAAGAGGGGGTTGCATTGTGGGTCAGCAGGGGACGGCTGCGGACAGTCTGACCTGAGTGGTCGAAGGAGTGAACGGCCTGTGCTCCCTCTCTCTCCTCTCCTCCCTCTGCCTGCGGTACTCCGCGAGCATCTCCCTCTGCCTCTTCCTCATCCAGGCCCGCAGTTCCTGCCTCTCCTGCTCCTGGTCTGCATCCACGTTTTTCTGTTCACCCAGTCTGTTACAGTGAATATATTACAGAATAAATCAGCCACACGTGCTTACTCTTCACCCAGTCCATTACAGTGAATATATTACAGAATAAATTAGCCACATGTGCTGTCTCTTCACCCAGTTTATTGCAAATAATATATTACAGAATACATTAGCCACCTGACAACCACCAGTACATTTTACGTTCTCATTCAACAACCAGCTAACAGCTCACACACACACACACATACGTAGGTAGAATGTGGTGAGTGATTAAGAGCTTTGATTGGTTCCCCCTGGGGCATTACCTGATCAACCTGTCCATCTGAGTGTCTGACAGACCGAGCAGAGATGTGAAGGCGCCTCTCCCCCCTACCAGCTCTGCCAGGGTGTCAGCCATGTCACTCAGCTCCAGAGGCTCATCTGCTAACCTAAAAAAGTCAGAGGTTGGGTGGAGTGGTGTGTGTAAGATAAACAGTGTGTGGAATGGGAACAGATAGGGGAAGGGGAAGAGTGTGTGGAGGGGGGCAGTGTGTGGAAGGGGGGGACAGACAAGGGATGAAAGGAAAGATGTATCAGAATGACAGGCATGTATATCGGAAAGGCCGTGTTTGTGTTCTACTTCAGCACACACAGTATGACATCAGGTACTGAATGAAGCACATACTTACCTTACAGACCTGTCCATTGTGGCATCAAAAGCTGCAAAAGAAATGCCCCACATTTACTCCTCAGTAAACAAGTGATGGTGTGCTGCAGAGGCAATAAGGGAGCACGCTCTGCTAAAGCTTTGGCATTAAGAGTAGAGATAAAATGAAATGCTAAAGTGATTTGTTGTAATTGCACCTTATCACTTGGTTTGGCATAAGTGTGTATAAAGTGACTTTGGACAGAATGTGAACCATGACACAGTGTGAAAGTACAAAAACTCCTCACAGGTCTCAAGGCAGAATTTTACTGGATGCTCTGATTGGACAGTGGAACGAGCGCTCTGATTGGACAGGGGAATGAGTGCTCTGATTGGACAGCGGAATGAGAACTCTGATTGGATGTGGCATCAGGGCTCTGATTGGACAGAGGAATGAGCGCTCTGATTGGAGATGGGAACGCTCTGATTGGATAGGAACGTAACAGGAAAGAGCTACTGTCTGAAGAGGAAGTAATGAACATGGCAGCAGGAGCACAGGTAACAGATACGACATCCCCTTCCACCTCACCTGCTGCTTCCTACATTCAGCCAGCCCTGTGCAACTGGCGGACACCCAAAGGACAGAGAAGACTCAGCTGAAGTAGAGGGGTAAAGGGGGGGTCTTTGCTACTGGAAACAGAGGCCAGTATCCCACCTTCTCTAAATAAATCTAATGCAGTTTAATGAGGCTAATGACAGGAGAGAGGAGCAGAGCTGAGCCCTTACCTTCCGCCATCCCTCCCTCAGTAACCCTGTCGCTGTAGCTCTGTTCCACCATGTCACTGAAGCTCACGCTGAAGCCCAAAGAGCCTCTCAGGCCCACAGGCTGAAGGGAGACACACACATGCACCACACATCACACCAGACAGAAACTTCCAGAAATGGCATGGACACAAGGTCGGGAGGACACAGACAGGTGAGACGTGTTTAAAAAGCATAGAAACTACTGGAGGTCATATGACCTGTTTAGACCAGAAAGAAGCATTAAGACATGTGCTGAAGCAACAAAAAGAACACTTTCAACACTTGAGCTTTATTAGCATATAAATGAGATTCTTAGTTCATTATGGTTTGTGCATGCTATCTATCCATGCTTCCTATCCATGAGAACATGGAGAGCTTGTATAAGGAGTATGGACAAGGGATATTGATAGAGAGCATAGATAAGGAGCATGGATAGAAAACATCTTTTTATCGGTTATGATATTGATGCTCTCTATCCATGCGTTCAGTGATGCACAGTTGTGTAGCCAGCAGAGTATCCATTCATCAAAATCTGAGCAAAGTATCCATTCATCAAAATCTGAAGACCTGACCTCCTCGTTGCCAGGGCAGCGGGGGGCGGGCTAACGCACCTCCCTCTCCTTGGGCACCCCGAGTGGCTCCCTCTCCTGCGGGGGCTCAGGAGCAGCCCAGGCGGCCGGCGCTGCAGGGGGGCTGGGGCTCTCTCGGGGCTCTGGAGGAGACAAACGGAGCACGCCCGGTGAGAAACGACAGAGCGAAGCCGCGCTTCAGAGACGCACGCGTGCGACACACCGCGACAAAACACGTGTGGAGCCGTGAGTTTGCCATCTGGGTGAAATTACAGAAGAACGCACGCATTCAGGAAGAAAACCCTGAATACAGACGCCAGTCTTCCGCACGATAAATCAAGCTGCAAGCTCGAGATGTCCAACGTGCATTTTCAGAACAAAATGAATATTTGTGGTGGTAAATTAATGTACGAGTAAATGCGGTAGCTCTGAGGAGCATTTAACCATAACCTAAATAATGGGCAATCCTAAACTGGGCTTTTAAAAAAAACGTATTTTCAATGCTTCAAAGGCTCCGTGTCTGAATTTGAGCACACAGGAAGGAAGAAACCCTGAATGCAGATCTCTGTATGGGCCATAAGCAGAACGAAACACATTAAAATGATGAACGACTATTCAGCGGCACTGCACTGGAGAGCTATTTATTTACTTAAACTTTATTTATTTATTTAACCTTCATTTAAGCAGGAAAAACCCCATAGAGACTGAAATCTCTTTGGCAAGAGGAAGCTGACATAAAGCACAGTTACTCAAGACAGCAGATAGAAAGCAGATAGACAAGTTACAACATGAAGGAGGGAACGAGGCAGCGGTGAAATAGCTACCCAGCTGTGCGTCCACCATCATCTCCACAGCCATTCGGTCAGCGACGGGAAGGTCAGGAAGGGCGGGGTTTGCGGCCGGAGCAGCGAGCAGGCGGGGCTGGGGGGAGACGGGGGGTGAGGTGGGTCTGCTGGGGGAAGTGGGACTCTGGCGGGAGGGCAGGTGCACCAGCAGCTCCTCGTCCTCCAGATTGACGACGTTGATGAAGTGCCGCCCAGCGCCATGCTGAGGGAAGCCATTACATCACATCACTGCTCTCACATCATTGCTCACACATCACTGCGCACGTCACTGCTCTCATCACTGCTCTCACATCACTGCGCACATCACTGCTCACATCACTGCTCACATCACTGCTCTCACATCACTGCTCACACATCACTGCGCACGTCACTGCTCACATCACTGCTCTCATCACTGTATACCTACATGGCATTTGCGTCTGCATTTCCGGTATGAAATATGATAATAAACGTATATTACTATTATTATTTATTTTTCTCATTGATATTTCCAGGTATGAAAATGTAAGACTCACCACATCCAGCACCTGCTCGACTCTGTCCGTGCTCTCTGGCTCCCGGGGGAACTGTAGGTTCAGGAGGACCCCAGGACACACCGCTGCTGCGGTCTCTACCTGCACCTCACCAGCAGGGGGCGCTACGCAGACACAGAATGAATCGTGCATTCACTCGCATTCATTTTTGAGACATTGTTCGCAAGACGTTCTTGTGAAAGTAATTATGCCATCATGACATCACCAGCAATGCATTTTAACCACCACACTGAGTTTCATGTATTGTTTTTTGCTGTTTTATTGTAGTGCTATCTGGCAGACCCCTGATCTAGGTCCACATTCAAACACCTAAATGGTTTATAGATTTCTAGAAAAGACTACATTTGAAAGCTAAATTTTTCTAAAAGAAAGTAGAGACTGTAAAACAGGGGACTAAATCTGAAAGATAAGTTTCACATTTGTATAAAAATCTAAACAGCTTATCGTCTGAACAGCTTAGCAGTGATGTCAGCTAGAACTGCTTTAAGACAGCCTTTTGCAGACCAGTCTCCACTACACTGTTAGGGCTAATGCAGTTCGTATCCTGACAGACAGTGTTGCTTATAATACAAGACAGAGCCATTATGCGCTAATTACAAATTAGTGCTAGCTATATCGCTAGAAAGTGGGTGTCTTCAGCTAGCCATGACCTGGCAAGCTACAGCGAGCCAAGGTAGAGCTGAAGCAATGACAGCATCCATTATACTGTGTGGTTTTCATATTGCGACTTTCATACAGTGTGTCTTTTATACCATGTGGTTTTCAAATTGTGTGGTGTTTATATTTGCGGCTTTTATACTCTGTGATTTTCATACAGAGACTCATACCGTGCAGCTGTAATTGTAACTGTGTGGCTGCTCTTTCCGTCCTGTAGAAAAAGGTACTTTGCATATTGCGCACAGCACATTTTCATATCACTAACATGCACGCCTTACTTCACTGTTATTAGTGGTTAAAGCATTGAAAGATCATAATGAGCAGGCTGCTCCTCCCCGATACGGCCAGCAGGGGGCGTAATACCGGAGTCAGTGTTGGTGCAGGCGTCGTGGAGCTCAGGAGGCCGTTTCTGCGTGCTGGCGAAGGCGTGCAGCTCGGCTGCAGTGGACAGCGCCCTGGAGACCAGGTCCCGCCCCCCCAGCAAGGAGCCGATCGGCTCTGGAAGGGAGAGGCCAAAGATGAGCGCTAGTCTGACTTAGCAAGCCCACTGGCACAGTAACACAGATTTCACTGTTAGACTGAGCGATATATTCAGTGTTCATTTTTATCTCAATATGAGAGTGAAGAAGAAATCCAGACAAGAATTGCATCAGGTTTTCATGTTTTTCTCTCTCGCACACACACACAAGCACGGACATACGCACACACGCACGCAGACACAAACGCACGCACACATGCACGCAGACACACACGCTTCCACATACAGACAACACACACGCACACGCATACGCACCCGCGCACACACACACACACACACACACACACACACACAAAGTATTCGGCAAAATGCCCTGTCGAAGACGACTGTTCGAGGATCAGCCTGTCTTTTTACTTTACTGAACCTGGCTGAATATAACACATGAATGAAAAGATGACAGTTACACTGGTGGACATGCTCACCATTTGATATGACAAAGTCCTCCTCCAATGCAGACCCCGGTGCTTCAACTTTATCAGGCTGAATGACACAACAAAAAAGAAAAACCTTCACAATTTTCAGTTTTATATTTTCTGTTCACTTCATTTTGAGGTCACACAGCTCCCTTAATTTGATTTTCTGATTCACTTTGATATCATTTTTGATATCACTATTTCCGTGATATGTTTGTACGGTACATCCGGCATAATTCAGAATGTCTTTTCCGAATGACTATGATACAGCAGGGATCCATATTTAACATTAAGCTTATGTTTAGATTACAGGTATGACATAACAGAGCGATGTGAAAAAGAGAAGATCCACTCAGATGGTCACATGACATATGACATATGAGTTCATATATCATGTGACAATTTGATTGTCGATATGATGCCTCTACCTGCCTGCATACATAGCTCATATTTACTTCACATGCGTGTTTGCCTGACAAAGACCCTGCTGCTCGAAATATTGCACCCATAAATCCGAGGGAGCGATTAAAAAATTCAGCGTGCGGACATGTTTTCTTTTCCACCGGCAGTTATATTTTAAAATCCTGCACCTGTGCCCTACTTGGGTTGGATGTGCGCACGAGCCTGTTCTTCCTGGTAACAGAGTGATGTCACATGTACGGGGGTTTGCTGAAGGAGCACTGACACGGTACCTCTGTGGCAGGGACGGAAAAACCCTCCAGTCTGCCGGTGCTTCTGTATTCCCCCTCCTGCTCTCTCTCGTCCCTCCTCTTCTGCCTGCGGAGGACAGACGGCACCGACTCTAAACTGGGCGGGGCCTCAATCAACACTCACCTCTAAAAAACTTCTTCACAACCTTGCTTGTGACTGTGTGTAACTGTGAGGGTTGCCCGGTTAATGTGTTAAGGCGTTACGGTTGCTGTTAAGGTGGCTGTTAAGTCATTGTTCTGATGTGTGTGAATGGGCCCCACTTTAAGTCTTCATTCTTATCCAAGTACCTTTTAACTATGAACGAATTTTGTTTCACTTTGCGTCGAAATTTCTGTAAAGCATTTTGTGATTTACTGAAACGCACTGTAAGAAAAGTGCAGAATAAATGAAATGATTATTATTACTACTATTATTAAATTACTAGATGCAATTGATAGTTTGGAAAAATAGAGAATAACACAGGGAATAATTCAGAAATGAGAAAGCCACATATGAAAGGTCTTCCTCTGACTCCGCTCTGTGCTGTAGCCTGTGGTGTGAAAATAGGCAGTTGGCGACATCATGTGTTTCGGACAACTGTGCATGTGCACACTCCCCCAGACTTGTGATTCCAAATTGCAGTGGAAATTGGAAATGCTGGGTGAGAATACTTCTATGAAAAAAGAAGAAAGAAATAAAAAATAAAACGAAAGAGCAGAACTTTCCAGGCCTTCACCTTTTGCTGGAGGCGAGGGTGTTGTGGGCGGGGCCGTCCCGTGAGACCCCAGTGAGGAGGCGGAGCGCAGCCACGCCCGCTGCACCCCCCCGATGCTCCTGCGTCCACGCTGCCCCCCGTCCCAGGAGCACCTGCAGAGGGAGCGGAT
This sequence comes from Anguilla anguilla, assembly GCF_013347855.1. NCBI lineage: Eukaryota > Metazoa > Chordata > Actinopteri > Anguilliformes > Anguillidae > Anguilla > Anguilla anguilla. The sequence continues at coordinate 24,953,612 of NC_049214.1, forward strand.
GGGGAGAGGGAAGAGGAGGCGGAGTCAGACTCTGCAGAACACAAGCACGCTGTAAGAACACAGACTCTGGACTACCGTACGGCACAACATCTCATTACATTCATTTGGCAGACGTTTTTATCCAAAGCGACATACAAAAAGTGCATTTCATGGTCATAGACAACTGCTAAACACCGGTTCAGTAAGGTAATCTCAAGACAACCACACCAGCAGGGACAGTGCTTTAAAGGTAGAGGGCACAGAAGCGAATGAATCCTCCATTATAGAATCTACAGAATTCTCCATCAGAGAGGGTCACTAGAGAGTGCTGAAACGCACACCCCTAACCAACTGGGCCCTCCCATACTCTGGGTGATGCAATTGGCAATAGCGTGTAGCCCTGTGGAGCTACCGGCCACAGTCAGCGCCGGCACAGACCGGATTAACTGGGACATTGCTGGGTCTTCTAACAGACTATTAGATCATTCTTGTGTTCTGTCCTTTAATAGCCGTTTGCTGGTGGCAAAGGTTTACTCCGAAAATAAAACAGCATCTCCTTTAATGCATTTAGCTGATGACGTGATTTATCACCAGCCCGCCCCCCTCCCCACCCCCACCCCCAAAATAAGAAAAAAAAAAACAGGTTCTCTAGGGCATTCCCTCCTGTGGTTATTTCAGTCGTTTGAACGGCCAGCCAACGCTGTGACATCAGCTAATTAAACGAAGTGCCTGTTTGGCCGGTTTAAAGGTAATTCTCTTTGGGTGACATATTGGCCTACATGAAGGGTGGCCGCACACAACCTTCAGTGGAACCCCGGTTCGGTGATGTATTCTGAGGTCATCTGTAGTGCAGTCATTCTGCAGCACTTTAATTAACTTCGTTTGACCCGTAAGTTTGTAAGTCAGAGAGGAGATTCTTGAGCCGACACAAGACTTTTCAATCTAAAACCAGAAATTGTGATGTAACGTTATACAACATGGAATTAAAAAAATAAAAATAAATAAAATTCAAAGTTAATTTACCATCTTAAACGAATTGGGTAGCATTACAATGAGTGGATATCTCTTTCCTTCTTCAGTTCACTTCATATCCCTGGAATCCATTAGATTATTGGGTGTGCCCTGCTTAGTTAGAGATTATTACCTGACCAATCACAACATCATTGCTGATGATGAATGATGACTAACACCATTACTAGTGTACACAAACATGTCTGCAGTAATGTGTGCTACTGTGTGCAGTCTGTGTGTGTGCTACAGTCAGTGTGTGCAGGATTCAGTGCAGGGTGTGTGTGGTACTGTGTGCAGGACGTGTGCAGTACTGTGTGCAGGACGTGTACAGTACTGTGTGCAGGGCGTGTGCGGTACCTTGCTGGGCGGATCAGGGTCCCTCTGGAGCAGCTGAATACTGGAGCTAAGCCCTGAGTGCCCTGGAGGCCCTGGAGCCCATGGAGGTCCTGCAGGCCAAGGAGGCCCTGGAGGTCCCGGCACAGAGATGAGAGGCTTGGCGGAGTTGGCGACAGGGGCGTGAGCGACGGCGGCAGGCAGACGGGGCTCCGGGTGGAAGCGCAGCAGCGGGAGCCCATGGGGCGGGGGCTGTCTGTGGGACTGGGGGGCCAGGATCAGGTTGAGGGGGGCGCCTTGCCCCATTCCCCTCCCGGGGCTGTCGGGGGTTTTGGGCTGGGTCACGTGACCCGGGGCCGTACGGACGCGCGGGTCCAGAAAGACGCGCTCCTGGGGAGTCCCAAACGGCCGCGGGGCTGGGCTTGCCTCTCTCCGCGTGACAGGGGCGTCAGTGTGAGGGCGTACAAAAGCCTCTCTTGGGGGGTGAGCGGCAGCGGCGGCGCTGTAGAGGAGGCCTGTGGGGACAGGAGGGGGGGGGCAGGGAGGACCGGGCAGGGGGGGGCAGCTGCAGCAGTTTTATCCCCCGGGGCGCTGGAGGAACAGCGCTCAAGCTGCCCTGCGAGGAGCCAGCAGCACGCAGCAGTGGCACCCCCTGGTGGGGAACAGGGGTAACGCAGCCGTTCCTAAAGGAACGGAGGACGAAGTTTTCCCTCTCGGCCTGGGATACCCTCAGCTCCTCCGGATGGACAGGAAATTCCCGGACTTCCTGCACAGAGCCATGGCAACAGATACCAATCACAGTCATGCCACAGTAACTATAAACTTGCTCTAAAATATTATGAATATTATAAAATATTATGAATGGGACAGAATAAAATACACTAAAAGACCAAAAGTATCTGGACACCGCTTGGTCTGGGGCTGTTTTTCATGGCTTGGGCTAGGCACCTTAGGTCCAGTGAAGGCAAATCTTAATGCTACAGCATACATCCACAAGAGTCCACATACTTTTGGCCATGTAGTGTAACCCTCAGGTTTTAAAACAACGTTCGGAAAAGTAACTTGATTTATTTAGGACGTTTCACTGGAATGGCTTGCGCTTCACGCAGCTGGCGTAGTGTTGAATGCTGTGCTACCTCACTGATGCTCTCCACGTCGCTCTGGCACTGGCTCACACTGCTGAAGCTCAGAGAGAGGACATCCTCAGGCTCATCGGGGTCTTCTGTGGAGCGCTGTGGCACAGTGACTGGGCTGTGGCTCTGGACCGCGTGAATATGCCCCTGCTCTGCCTTTTCTGCAGACCACTGTGGTATTGTGACTGGGCCTTGGCTCTGTGGATCAGGCTGGTGTGGGCCCTGCGGTCTGGGTTGGAAAAAAGGAGCTCTTGGCTGGTGGGCCCTATTATCTGTGGGAAAGGGGTACTGGTTTTGGTTTAAGGGAGCCAGATTATCTGTGGGATTGGGGTATTGGCTCTGGTTTAAGGGGAGCAGATAATTATCAGTGGGATTGGGGTACCGGGTCTGATTTAAGTAAGACAGATTATCTGTGGGAATGGGGTACTGGGCTGAGTTAGATGGAGCCAGATTAGGTGTGGGATTGGGGTACTGGCTCTGGTTTAAGGGGGGCAGATTATCTGTGGGATTGGGGTACTGGCTCTGGTTCATTGGGGGCAGATTTGGGAAAGAGGCAGCCACAGTTTGCAGGATGCTAATGAAGCTCATCTGTTGGAACTGGCAGGCAAAAAGAGGGAAGAGGAACACAAACAGTTACGCTGGGGAACATGACCTGGTGGGTCGCAGTGCATGCTGGTCTTTAGTGCACTTCAGTGCGGGAGATTAATGTGAGGTCATTAATTGGCCAAAGAGTCCGCACACCTTGTTCTCAAGGCCTTAATGAAACCACAAATAACGTCAGACAGCGCTGCCCTCCAGTACTGGAGTCTGACACCCTTTGCGTAGGACAATATGTTTGGGTACAAAATTATAAATTTTGCTGCTAGAGAATGTTGGAAATTAGGTACGTTGACAGTTCTACTAAATAAAATACAGTATAACTAGATATATTGCAGTGGCTAGCACGACAGTAGTAGTATGCTAAACCGTCGGTAGTTGCATTACTACCAGCACCAGCGAGGCAGCTGCTAGCGCCAGCCAGGGACCGTACGTTTTTAGCTTTGCTATACAGCATTGAAAAAATGTGGAAAAAAAACTCTACGGCACATCACAGGCATTTTTCAAGTCATGAACTGAATTTAAAATAACCAAATTAAAGCTGAACTTTCCCCAGCCCTGGGCATGACTCAATGGTCTAAAGTGTGAATGATGAGTTGTTTCGATTGCAATGTCAGTTTTCGGTAGTGTGTCAGTACAGCACATTCACCTGCACCAATCTGAAGATCTGCTCCTGGACCAGCTGCCTGAAGGGCTCTGGCGGTACCGCTGGGGGCGGTGCTGGTGGGGGCGGTGCGTCAGGGCTCATGCCCAGTTGGGGTGTGCTGCTGCTGGGTAAGCTCTGTACTCGAGGGCCAGGATGCGGGCCTGGCACAGGCGTCGGCTGGACGTTCGGCTCCAGGGCAGGGTCAGGGTCCCGGAGCTCAACACTAGTACCGCTGCAGAGGTGCCAACACAATCTGTATATTTTCTAACTGTACCACTGCATGTGAGACGTATGACCAATGATACTTTCGAGAATACACGCCATTCTATGAAGTAGGGTCAATAACAGAAGGCAAGGCAACTCAAAGTGTTTTTTAAGGCCTGATATCACATTTCATCAAGCGATGAGGGGGCAAAAATGAAAAACATAATCACTGAACTGAGATACATCTCCTTCCGTCTCCTCTCTGTCAGAATCCAGATCAGCAAGGGTCAGCGCCTGGGAACGTGAATACAAACAGAGAAACAAATCAATATGCAGCAGCCCGCAATGTTTCCCTATCAAACGAGAGTAGCAGTGCCTTATTAAATACAGTGCCAGCCAGTGATCACATGATACCAAACTGAAAAACGGGTTCGGTGCTACTCAGCACTTTTGGTCTGGAGTTGGGCCTGCAGTGTCCTACCTGCTCGTGGGAACGGTTAGGCCTCCTGGGGAGGGTCTTGATCTGGACCGAGATGCAGGAGGCGGAACCCGCAGGGCTAAAGGACTCCTCCCTCCTGCTCTCACCTACAGGGAGCACAGTGTCATAAACCCTGCTGTGCCAAACAGAACATCACAAGCAGACGCCTCCAACTGCCTCCAACTGCCACCAACTGCCACCTAAAGCAATGACTATTAAAGCAAAGATTTTTAAAACGTGCCATCATATAATAATAAAGAATAAAACTTTATTTATATAGCACTTATCAACAAAAAAAAGTTACACAGTACTTCAAAGATTTAAATATTTTTAAACAGTGACCAAATAAAATAAAACCTAAAATGAAGAATCGTTAAGAAATTCACGGCAGTTTGGTGACCCCTGCTGGTCGCTCAGATGCCTGCAAGTCGCCCGTTGAGCTGGAGTGACTCATCTCTGTGCAAACCTGACAGGACTGGTGCTCAAGTGCATTAGTGGGCATTCCATACCAGGGAGAAGAAGCTGAAAAGCCAGTACAACTTGCAGTCTTGCTGATAAATACTTTTGTTATTGTTCACAGACAGAATACATGCACTTGAAAGTCAAGGTGCTTTAACTCACTCTCAGACTCAGCAGCAAAGCCGTACGGTTCATCCTGTGAGCCCCCGGAAGCTTCCCTTGGCCTACTCTCTGGGTCAGCGCGAAGCGCCCCCTCCTGGCGGAACTGGTATACTGCTCTATCCACGTCTGTCTCTGGCTCCACCTCTTCCACTTCGGACGCTCTATAGAATATCACAATGAATTACTACCAGGTTCTGATACCACAGTGTAAGCAGTCATTTTTAAAACGTTCAAACATACCCATTCACGCACGGGATTCTAGGAACTAATTTGAAAATGTGCAGATACTTACAGAATTCATGGAGCGTAGCATTTCTGCAGTTGTCGACTATATAGGTTATTATTACACGGCTTCTTTTTTGGGCCAACGTAGAAAAATAGGGTCATGAGATCCCACTTACAGCTTATTTGATTATTAGTTATTAAATAGTTATTATATTAACTACTACATTAAGAAAAATCTAATTTAAAGCTAAAAATGAAAGCCAATTAAAAAAAATATATAGCATAATGCAAGAAACCATTTCAGTTAATGATTAAATAAAAATTTGTGGCTTCACATTCAAAGTTGTGAACATTTCAGAGTTGCAGACAACCCCATTCCAGTAGAGCCTATGCAGGTAGCATTGCTGTCCACTTTCAGTGATCCGTTAAACTCAACAGTCAGTCACACTGTGTGATTATGGGTGCAGTGAGCCTCCAGGGCTCCAGGAGGCAGCACTTACTCAGAGTCCTCCCCGTGCAGGCTCTCCAGGGGAGGCAGGCTGATGGGCGACTCAGAGGACGCAATGCATCCTGTGCGCACCCTCCTCTCCACCTCCGGCTCAGCGAGGGCTGGAGTGAACTCCGCCCCTGGGCCCTGTCATTCGAGCAGAGCTCACGCTTACAGAATGAAAGGGACTTAAATGCAGACTGTACATATCTGAACAGAGACACAGTTCTTGTTGTTTTGGCTCTGTACTCCAGCACATTTAATTTGAAATGGGAAAAATTGGGGGAGGCTACATATAAAAAAGGCTGAATTTCCTACACGGTTCATCCAATATGGACGTAATTATATTAGATGCCTGCCACCCTCAGAACATTAACATGAATAATTACATTCAGAAAAGGGAAAGTGTTTCTCTGCAGAAGCCTCTAGTCACTCTCCAAAGCCATCAGCAGTGCTTTGTCACTGACAGACGTTCTGGGAAATGATTAGGGTTTTAAATCATTATAGCAATTAATCAGCACCAAAGTTCAAATCTCTTATTCTTGTAATCATGAGTTGAATTAATTGTTGCAGCCCTACACACAGCACGCTGAGTTACTCACCCTGAAGGAGGGGCGGTGCCCGCCTGCGGCCAGCAGGGCGGCGGTGTATCTGCTCTCCAGCACCCTCAGGGCGGTGAGCACCGCTGGGGTGGAGGCTTTGGCCCTCATCACCACCCCCTCGGCCGCCCCCCCAGCGCCGGTCCTCCTGGGGGCGGGGTGGCCGACCCGAACCCTCCTGTCCGCCCAGCGCACCATCCACTCCAGCAGCCTGCTCAGGTCCCGGAAACGGGCCTCCGGTTCGGGGAGGTCCAGCGACGGCGGGGCCTTGTGGTCTGACTGGGGGGTCCACGCGGGGGAGCTCCGCCCGGCTTCGGGACCGGGCCACGCCCCTTCCGCTTGGGCGACTCTCATTGGCTGGCGAGCCTGTCGGAGGCCGAACAGGCCCTGGGGCCACTCTGCGCGGGGGCCGGGGGGCTGGACGCCGGAGGGGGTGCTGGTCCTGACCAGGGCCTCGCTCCGGACGGAGAGACTCGGGCCGGGGGACGGTAGCCGGGAGGGGCCCTGGGGGGCCGGGGCGGGGGCACCGCCGGGCCTCCTCCCCGCGGCGCTCCACTGCCCCCTCTGGCGGCGTTTGAGGGTGGTGAGCACGTCGAAGGCCAGGGAGTGGAGCTCCGCCTCCCGCAGCTGGGGGGAGAAGCCGCTCAGGAGGGGCAGGGCCAGGGCCTTGTCCTCGCCGCAGTCCCTCTCCAGGACGTAGCTGAGGAAGAGCTCCAGGAAGCGGGGGTACTCTTCGTCCAGCAGCTCAAACTCCCAGGTGCCGATGGGGGGCGGGGCGCTGATGGCCTCCTTCCCTCCGCTCCGCCCGGTCCCTCTCTCCACAGGCCTGTCTCCATCAGGGCCATCTGACCAGGGCTGCCCTCTCTGCAGCTGGGGGCTGAGAGAACACAGAGAAGCACATCCACCCTTATGTGAGCACATCCACCCTTACAGCAAGACATCCACTCAACTCACATCCACCCTTACAGAATACATGAACAAATTCACTCAACAAGAGCTAATGCCAGGTTCCTCACAAATGTCTTTTCTGCCATCTCACTTCTTTTGTAGAGGTTCAGGTCAGGACATGCTGTGAAGCATGCTACGACAAAATGTTTTGTTAATGCGTTAACATTTTGCGTTAATACGCTACATTCAGTTGGATGAACTTACAATGCCCTTCGAGCGACCTCCAAAGCTAGAGGTGTCCTTACCTGAAAGCAGGCCTTTCCTGGCTGTCAGTGGGCGTGGCCGTTCTGTTGCCGTTGCTCAGCGGGGAGCACCTGGAGTCCGAGAGCGTGCTGTGACTAGGAGAGAAGCGGTCGAACGTTCGCTCTTCTTCCTCCTCCTCGAGCCTCTCCCAGATCTGCCGTTTCAGCGGGGCGAGGTGTCTGGCGATCTTGCGCTGGACCCGGCGTCTGTGGACCAGCTGCTGCTGAATCAGCACGGTCAGCATCGCCTCCCTCTGGAGCTCGGCACCGTCCAGCTCTGAGACTGACCGAGAGAGGACGGTAAGAGAAAGAGAACTGTATAGAGAGTACAAAGTGATACAACAGAGAACAGTACTCCTTTCACATTAGAGTCCGTTCACAATTTTAACAAGTCTTCACACCATACTCCTTTCACAGTAGTCCTTTCAAAATAAACACCTTTCACACTAGTCATTTAACGCTTGAGTCCATTTACACAAGTTGTTTCACACTAGAGAGTCCTTCAGCGCCAGTCATTTCATGCTAGAGTCCTCTCACACTAGACCCTTTTCACACTGCAGCCACTTACAAAAAAAAAACAAACAGATGGAAGCACACCTGTTGCGACTGGTCCTCCTGGACAGTAAGGACTACAGAGCAAAATGAGCAGTGAATAGTGTCACCCCACTTTGGAGAATGTGTCAGGTTGGGAATTGAGCTAGACTGTGACAACCTGAACTGACTGTGGAAGCTAAAATATTGGGATTGGACCATATGAGTGCCCAGTCTGTGTGAGTTGGAAAGGATTCAATTCATTGCCCTTCCACCTCAGAGCAAGAAGCACAGGACTACACAGGATCTTTCTTGAATTTCCTCTGATCCACAAAACAAGAAGGAAATGACAAGAGTTTGGAAGGAAAGCTGGTGCCAAGCCTCGGAGAGTGTAGTCTGAACAGAGGACAAGAAGATGCTCTGGACTAAGTCCACTCAAACCAGCTTGCATGGCAGGGCGCTTGTCATTTCGGACTGCTGCAGTATTCATAGACCATTGTGGACAATCTCAAGTGCGTCAGGTTCCAGTCAGTCTTAACAGCGTGCAGTAAACCGTTACCGGGGAGAGTGCAGTGCCGCAGTCTCTGCAGAAGGGCGCTATATTTCTCCCTCAGGGAGACCTGGACGGACTCCTCTTCCTCTGGGAACACCTGGGCCAGAATGTCCGCCACCTGGAGGACAGAGTCCACAGCCACATGTTAAAAGGCGCGACCGGTGATGCCTGCCATTTTAAAGTGGTGCTAAGCACTCAGGAAAGCTACGGTTACCATAGTGACGGGGGGTAGCTCAGACACCAAGCTGAGCACCAGATCCTGGAGGAGTTCCTCAGCCTTCAGGAAGCGAGCGAAGGGAAGGAGGCGGCAGGCCCAGCGTAGCGCGTCCGTACAGCGCTCCACCACATCGCTGCCACCACCACCCGCGGACTCACCAACCTGCAAACACACACCGTTACAACCGCCCCCCGCGGACTCACTGCCCTGAAAACACACACCGTTTCAAGAGCCACTTGTAACACCACCCTGAAAACATGCACCATTAAAAGCCCCACCCGCGGACTCACCGAGCTAAGAGCTGCCTTCCACAGGCTTTCACCACAAAAGCCCCAAAGTCCATGCTTATCAAACCCTGAAGTCCCTGCTTATCAAACCCTGAAGTCCCTGCTTATCAAACCCTGAAGTCCCTGCTTATCAAACCCTGAAGTCCATGCTCATCGAAGCCCCTGAGCTCCATGTTATGAACCCACTCGCATAAGCCCCTCCCATGTACCTGGCACAGTGCCACTTGGGTCCTTGCAGCCTGGTACTTCCTGCAGGAGACGGACAGCTGGTCCCGGACATGTAGCATCCAACACAGTCCGCACACCTCCCTGAAGCATGCTGGGAAACAGAGGAGCTATCTAAGCAGACGTTCTATCAAAGTGAGCAGTTCATCCTTGTGACAACACATTGTATCCTGTACTTAACTGTCACAGAGACGGTGCCTGCTTTTCTCAGAACTAACCCCATTTGGCACGTAGGAGGTCTGACACTGAGGACAGCTGGCTGATACAGGGCCTGGACTGCCATTGTCAAAGTCACCTTGGTAAATGGTAAATGGACTGCATTTATATAGCGCTTTAATTCCAAAGCGCTTTACAATTGATGCCTCTCATTCGCCAGAGCAGTTAGGGGTTAGGTGTCTTGCTCAAGGACACTTCGACATGCCCAGGGCGGGGTTTGAACCGGCAACCCTCCGACTGCCAGACAATAGGTCTTACCTCCTGAGCTATGTCGCCCCTAACTTTTAAGGTTACGATTAACATTAAGTTAATATCTGTATACCTAACATATAAAATGAATTATCCAGGCCAACCATCATAAAATTAAAAATAATAATGCCTTGCATTTATTTTGCGCTTTTTTTCACACAGAAAGCCCTTTACAGTGATGAGGGGGGAACTCTCCTGAACCACCATCAATGCGTGACACCCACCTGGGTGAGGCGCGGCAGCCATTTTGCGCTAGAACACTCACCACACATCAGCTGAGGTGCAGAGGGAGAGAACAATTTTAGCCAATTGAACTGGGGAATGATTAGGCGGCAGGTTGACAGTGCTAGGCGGGTAATTTAACCTGGGCACTGGGGAACCCAATACTCTTTGCAATAAGTGTTGTGGGATCTTTAATGACAACAGTGAATCAGGACCTTGGTTGAAAATCTCATCCGGTAGACAAAAATTAGCTGTATTCTGAGGACAGCAAGTGAACATTTACGGCACGGGAAACCAATGCTGGGTTTGCACCAGACCTGGACACTTCTGTCAACCTTCCTCTTACTGTTTAAGAGGCATAAAATACACTGTACTAACAGGTCAACTGTATGGACAAACAATTTGGTTAAGTACCCCTTACCTATAACCTGCACTGTAACACTGTCCAAGCATGCTTCTCCATTGGTTCCAGGACTAAAGAAGGCTCCGGAAGTCACAAACTCCTTCAGTCCCTCTGGGAATGGGTTCAAGGGCTGGCTGAGTTTCTGCCAAGCAACCCAATCAAAAGATTAATAACAAATATCACACCCATTTAATCTAACATGTTATCTCTGCTAGAAACATTAAATTATGTTCCAGTGCATGGGCCCCATGGCTGCATAACTAGTGTTAGCATCAGCAAGGGTTAGGCAGGCTTCAGACAGGTCCTGTGTCTCATTGCTCTCTAGCGACCCCTGCTGGTCAACTGGGTGTTTACGATCTGCTTGCTAAAACTGCACATGAAGCGTCTTCCTCTGACTCATGTCTGTGTGAGTTTGGTTTGCAGACTGCAATGTGAAAAGAAGCTTCTGGAGACACTATGTGCTTCAGAGAGAGCGCACGTTCTTCAGCGCTCTCCCACATGAGCCGCTGAGACTGGACTGGACGTTCCAATATTCCCCACGGGGGGAGGAAGGGGTTTAAAAAAAAAGAAAAGAAAAAAGTGTGATAGGTGGAGAGTATGTGCGATAGGTAGAGAGTGTGTGTGATAGGTGGAGAGTGTGTGTGATAGGTGGAGAGTGTGTGTGATAAACAGACAGGTAGAGAGTGTGTGTGAGTAACCTTGTGCAGTAGCTGCTGACGCTGCTGCAGGTTGGTGATGTACCACTGGGCAGCGGGGAGGGAGCAGTTAGCCGACCTCAGGAGCAGCAGCGCCCTCTGCAGCACCCCCGAAATGCACTGCCGGGACCGCCCCTCTGAGGCCACGCCCACATCCCCCACGGAGGCCTGTCAGCGAGACAGGAAACAGTCACCAAAACAGGAAATCGTCAGAAAGACTGAAGCTGGGTCACAATACTAAGTATTTAGTTAGCATAGACAGCATTAACTTTTCATCTGTACTTTTGTATTATTTAAAAGCGTTTTAGGAAGAATTTAAAAGTAATGCCACGGTAGTAGAAACTAGCAGTTGTAATCCCAATTTCTGATCTTGATAACATCCAGGTCTTGTGCTGGATGGAGGACCGTCGTCTTAAACTCAACCTGGTTTTCGTTTAAGCCCAGCACTCCACCCGATTCTAATTATCAAAGTCTTAATTGAAGACCATGATTAGTTAAATAGTTAAATCAGGTACTGTAGTGCTGGGCTAAAACAAAAACCTGCACCCACACCGGCCCTTTTCGGATAAGACTGCACACCCCAGCCCTGAGGTGACTGCTCACCTGCGTGTCCGAGGCCGGCTGGGGGCAGTACAGCGGGGGGGCGGGCAGGTAGACCCCGGGGGGCACCAGGCCGGAGAGGCGGGACGCCAGGTCCTTGGCGGCGTCGGTGAGCCGGTGCAGGGGCCGGGACAGGACGTCCACCCGGGCCATGACCGAGGCCCTCAGCACCTCCTGCACAGACACCTGCAGCTCCACGTCCTCCTCCATCACTGCATCTGAGAGAGCGTGCAAACGGATAAACCTCTTTCCTGCATATTTTCCCCCAGTTTGGAATACACAGTTATGCTGGAGTTACAACACTCATCAGAACTGCTGCTGTCATTGCAAACCTGCAGAGTACCGACTTCCATGTAATTCTAACATTATGAAACCAAACATAAGTAGTGCACAACACAGCAAAACGCAGCTACACATACAGCATAGCTACAGCGGAGTTAGAGCTACAGCACAGCACAAAATAGCTACACATACAGCACAGCTACAGCACAATACAGCTACAGCACAGCTATAATGAGAGCTACAGCACAGCTACAGCAGAACACAGCACAGCACATCACAATACCTCACAGCACAGCCATAGCTAAAGCACAGTATGACACTGCACAACACAGCGACAAAGATAGCACAGCAAGTTACAGTTACTGCTACAGCAGATCACAGCACAGTACATTATCTCAAGGCACAGCCAGAGCTAAAGCACAGTACAGCACCGCCCTCCACTCAAACATTTATTCGGGAAAGTGACAATGCGAACACAAACCTGCAAACTGCTCATAAGACCTGCTGTCTGTGCCGCTTTGGTCCGGCTCTCCTCCAGCCTCCAGGCCCAGCAGGAGCTCCAGCTGCTCCCGGAAAATACAGCCGGGCTGGAGCTGGGCTGGGAGGTGCAGTTCCCTCCAATTCAGCCTGGAGACAGCAGACATACAGTCAGAGTCTGCTCCCTCAACACCCGAGTGCCCTTTAAAGTGGAACTGGAGTCTGAATCACAGAGCAGGTTTATCGAGTTAGCTGGATAACTGCACTGAGTAAAATCTGGAACACTCCCGTATCTGGCACATGGACTGAAGTAAAATCAGCTGCTTTGTGTAATACCTCCCAGGATTACTGGGTTAGCCAGATAACTGCACTGAGTAAAACCCGGAACACTCCCAAATATGGAACATGGACTGAAGTAAAAACAGCTGTTTTGTGAAATACCCCCCAGGATTACCGAGTTAGCCAGATAACTGCACTGAGTAAAACCCGGAACAACCTCAAATCTGGAACGTGGACTGAAGTTAAAAGACCCCGGAGGGTTACTGAGTTAGCCAGATAACAGCATCGAGTAAAACCCGGAACAACCTCAAATCTAGAACGTGGACTGAAGTAAAAGGAGCCGTTCCGGGTTTTACTCAGCGCAGTAACCCTGCTGGGTGACGCAGGCTCCGGGGCGGACCTGCTGAAGTCGGCCTGCTCGCTGCAGTAGGTGCAGTAGGCCAGGCTGAGGGAGGCCGCGGTCTTCCAGTCGCCCAGGCGGTGGGCCAGCCAGGCGGCCTCGGGGAGCAGGCCCCCCTGCAGGAGCAGCTCCAGGGCGTAGTCCACCGTCCACACCTCCGACAGCTGCTGCCTCCACACCTCTCCCAAAACCCGGCTCCGAGAGAGGGGCACCAAGCGCTGACCGGGGGCCGTACCTATCATACACCAATATACAATACTCACTCCTCCATACATATACACCAATATACAATACTCACTCCTCATCAATACTTATACACCAATATACATACTCACTCCTCCATACATATACACCAATATACAATACTCACTCCTCCATACATATACACCAATATACAATACTCACTCCTCATCAATACTTATACACCAATATACAATACTCACTCCTCCATACATATACACCAATATACAATACTCACTCCTCATCAATACTTATACACCAATACACAATACTCACTCCTCATCAATACTTATACACCAATATACAATACTCACTCCTCATCAATACTTATACACCAATACATAATACACACACCTCATCAATACATAATACACACTCCTTATCGACTCATATATACCAATACATAACATACTGTCACACACGCCTACTCACATACACATTACACACACTCACACTCCTACTCGATACACATATACACACACCTCTTCAATAAACACGCACACACTCCTCTTCAATAAACATGCACACACTCAAACACTCCTCACAATTTTGAGACAAATAACACTAGAGGGAACAATTCAGGTTTGGAGTCATTTCAAATCAGCCAATTTTGGAAACAAACAAAAACGTCAATATTGTTCTGAAGTTTAATTCATTTCTGACAGGGGATCTCAAGCAGCATTTAAAGCCATCCTGAGTACTGGGAACAGGTCTCTCTCATTTCTCTCAATAATCATCTGTATGGTGACAGCGTCTCTGTAAATGTTCCACACACATAAAAACTGAATTCTCCACACATTCACTCGTCCGCGCTCACCTGCAGGGAGATGGAGGGGGGGCAGGACCCCCACGCTGTGCGGGGGGAGGACGCTCAGTGGCTGGTTGGTGAAGTAGGCGGCCATGAACCTGCCGAAGGACTGCACTACGGCGCACGCAGCCTCCCGCCCCACCGGCACCGGCAGCCAGGCCTCCCAGCCCCGCCCCACGCCTTCTAGACAGAGGGACATGCATTAAAATATACCCTAACCCTAACCCCAACCCCAACCCCAACCCTAACCCCAACCCTAACCCCAACCCTAACCCTAACCCCAACCCTAACCCTAACCCTAACCCCAACCCCAACCCCAACCCTAACCCTAACCCCAACCCCAACCCTAACCCTAACCCTCCCGCCCCACCGGCACCGGGAGCCAGGCCTCCGAGCCCTGCCCCGCACCCTCTGCACAGAGGGACATGCATTAAAATATACCTTAACCCTAACCCCAACCCTAACTCTAACCCTCCCTCTCCCCACAGCCACCGGCAGCCAGGCCTCCCAGCCCTCTGCACAGAAGGACATGCCCCATTTTACACAACACACTGCAATGCATTAAAATAAAATATATCATCTATATATTTCAGCACTTCACAATACTTGGGGAAATACACAAATTAGACAAGACACAAGACTCCAGAGTTGTATCTGTGGATATAGATTGTATAGGCCATGTGGAGATTAAGTAATGTGTTCTTCACTGTAACACAACATTTTTATTTAAAACCTGTACTGAAAAAACATGGATTTTGCCCTCTTTTATCAACGTAAGAACATTGGGCAATAACAACAGACATCATGGTATAGTTAGAATTCATGCTAAATAAAGGGCCAAATAAAATGGGAACGGGCTACGGTCTGTGGAAAAATGTAGGAATGCATACACAACTGATGAGTTACAGGAGGCTGTGTCACTATACAAACACAGGGTAATAACTATCACAGAAACACACCTTCAAACACAGGCTAATACTCTCACAGAAACACACATTCAAACACAGGCTAATACTCTCACAGAAACACACATTCAAACACAGGCTAATACTCTCACAGAAACACACATTCAAACACAGGCTAATACTCTCACAGAAACACACATTCAAACACAGGCTAATACTCTCACAAAAGTGCACATTCCACACACTGCAAACAGCTTGAGGAAATCTTACAAACGTGCATTTCACATAAAACAACCGTCTGAAATGAAATGTCCCCAGAAGTGAAAATGTCAAAACAAAACTCCATAAATCCATAATATTGTCTGACATATCGGGCTATAATCTCCTTCCAGACACACGCTAGAGGGAGCAGTCACACGTACCGGCTGACTCCGCCCCGCTCTCCTCCTCCAGGCGGGACTGGGGGGTCAGTTGCCGGGCCAGGTGCTCACACAGACCCAGGGCCCGGTGCAGCTGGTACTGGAAGAGGTGCCCGTACAGGAGGGCCAGACAGAACCGGGTCTCCAGCACGCACAGCATCGCGCCCCCTGGGATGGACAAAAGAAGGACCGAGTGGTCACACTAAAATCCAAAACTATAACGAGCGCTGGTCTGGTCAGGCTTACTGATCTGTTCAGACTTACAATAACTAGTACTCAAGACAAGGGCATCAGAATACTCACCAATATCTTTTCTGCAGAAAATGTGAATTTACTTAAACCACAATGATAATTAGTATGTTTTATGGGTTATGGCATCGTTACCTTTTTCTTTCTCTGCACACAGCTCCGCTCTCCAAACTTCAGCGCTTTCTCCATACGAGCCACACAGGAAAAGTTGTTCTCCTGAAATGAAAACGAACTGCTAAGATGAGGGGTAATACTGTATGAGTTCTGGTTGGTCCTGGACAGAAAATTCATTTTATTTTTGAATGTAGGGGAAAATAGAATGTCTCAACACCAACAAAACCTAGCCATACCATGTCAGTTATTTGGTTATTATATAATTATCTCGGTATGGCATCTTAAAATGATCATTGACTATCAAGTTTTCCTGGGCAATACTTCATGCCGCTCCAGCCTGCTTTATATAGTCAAAATAAATGGGCAAATGCACTGAGAGTGAGAAAGACAGAGAGGAGAGAAGAACAGCACGTCCATGGTCAGAAAAGCAGAGCAAGAGGAACAGCTCGTCCTTGGTCAGAAAAGCAGAGAGGAAGAGGAACAGCTCGTCCTTGGTCAGAAAAGCAGGGAGGAAGAGGAACAGCTCGTCCTTGGTCAGAAAAGCAGAGAGGAAGAGGAACAGCACGTCCATGGTCAGAAAAGCAGAGCAAGAGGAACAGCTCGTCCGTGGTCAGAAAAGCAGAGAGGAAGAGGAACAGCTCGTCCGTGGTCGGAGAGGAAGAGGAACAGCTCGTCCGTGGTTAGAGAGGAAGAGGAACAGCAGGAACAGCGGTGGCGGAATCGGACCCGTGGCTCGGTGCAGGGCGGGTCCGTCCCCCAGCTGGTCTCCGTGCTCCTGCATGGCGCGCTGGATCAGGTGCAGGACGCCGGCGAGCCGTTCCTGCTCAGCGGCGCAGCGAGCCGGGCCCGTCTGGGAGAGCGAGGCCGCCTGGTACTGCAGCGTCCGCCCATATAACCCCCGCCACACCTCCAGTAATCTGCAGGGGGAAAGCAGTAATGTAAGGAAGTGCTTATGGTTAGCCCACAAACGCTAACAATCCAATTACCCACAGAACACTCCCTGCTAGCTCAGGTTTACATTAACAAAACCCCTAGCCTGTACTGCATCTAACACATTAGCTCATTGACCATTTAGCTCACCAGCATATTACACAGCCTTGAAATTGATAGGCATCTTTTTTCTGAATTTTTTAATCTGCTATCCTGTAGGGTTGGCAGGAAATGGCTGTTAATTCTGAGCCAATCACCTGTCCAGCCTTAGCTGGAGTTGTGGAATCAGGAAGGAGCCCTGTAGTCTATTCAGGAGGCCCCAGAACCGCAGAGAAGAGCAGGCACACACACCTGCTAGAAGGCCGCTGTCCGGCGAGCAATGCATTCTGGGATACGCCACTCTCGTTCCCCTCTTTAAGGAACGGTACGGAGAAGACGTCGGAGGCGAGCGGCGGCGCCCCCTGGGGGAGGGAGTAGGCGAGGTCCAGACTCCGCGAGGCCATTCGGAGGAAGAGGAGGGCGGAGGACAGGGTCTGAGGGACGAGCCCGGGGCGCCCGCGTTTGGGAGCGTCGTCGGAGAGGGGCGAGAGGATCAGCCGAACCATCCGCCCGGTGAGCTCTACGGCCGCCCCCAGGCAGCCGCCCCCGCGCAGGCCGTCCCAGGGGAGGAGGGCGTAGAGGTTTCGGAAGAGGGGCCAGGCGCGGGACAGCCCCGGGGCGGGGGGCTTTTCCCCTTTCGGCGGGGCGACCTGGAGGAGGCCGGCCAGGCGGACCGCGCAGCGGACGGCGGACCTCAGCAGGCGCCCCCCGTCCTCCAGGACGTCCCCCATGGACACGGCGAGGGCCCAGGCCGTCAGCAGGCTCCTCTGGGCACGCTCCAGCTCGTCCAGGACGGCCGGGGAGCCCCCTTCCTCGTCCCGGGCCTCCTCGGGGTCGGGAGGGTCGTCGAGGCGGGAGTCGGAATGGGCGTGGAGCGTGTCGAACATGGAGGCAAACTCCAGCCTCCCCCTGTCCCCCACGTGCGTGCCCAGGAACTGAGTGCCTTCATCATCAGAGTCCTCCTCGCCTGCAAACTACAGAGGGCTTATGTCAGAGCTCATCTTTCACCCATTATCAGGCATATTTCATATATCTGAACAGTACATAATAGAACAATCAAAAATGTGGTACAGTAATTGTAACCATACCATAGTAAGGCAAGAAAGAGAACTTCTATTTCTATATGCACTTCACTATACCATGCACATTTATATCTATGCCTTTTATATATACATACACAAAAATATGTGAAACAACTAAACTACTTAGAGACACATAGAATGGGGAAAAAAACTTTAAAAGAAAAAATATTGGGCCAGTTTTACAGACACAGATCAAGCCTAGTCCTAGACCAAATTCAATTTTTAACATACAAAACTCCAGGACTTAGCTTAATCTCTGTCAGTGAAACCAGCCTCAATGTATTTAAATACTTTTTTAATGCCAGGACAGATGCTGGCCTCTCACCTGAGACCCAGTGTACGTCTGCGTGATGCCCATAGAGTCCGTCTCGTCTCGCAGGAAGTGAGGCAGGGTGGACGAAGCGGCTTCCTGCGTCCCGAGCTCCTGCAGACCGGCCGTCAGCTTCAGCGTGGGCATGGACTCCAGCACTCGCCTCACCTGGGGCTGTGAGGGGAGGAGGCAGGGAGTTAAAATGGAGAGAGTTAACTCTGCTTCAGTAAAGAATCTCTGCTTCAGTGCGAGTATGTAAAAAGGACCATCTTAAGATCTCAGAACTACCCTAGCCACAGCCTTACTCAGTATGAGTATTTAGTACTCAGGCTCACAAATTTTATGCTGAAGTAAAGGCCTACCCTATCCATAGCCCTACTCAGTATGAGTATTTAGTACACAGGTTCACTGCCCTCACAGATCTAATGCTGAAGTGAAAGCCAGCCCTATACACAGCCCTACTCAGTCTGAGTATTTAGTACACAGTATGAGTATTTAGTACTCAGGTTCACTGGCCCCACAGATTTAAAGCTGAAGTAAAGACCTACCCTATCCATAGTCTTATTCAGTATTTAGTACTCAGTATGAGTATTCAGTACTCAGGTATTTAGTACCAGCCCCCACCTTGCCGTGCCCCAGGCCCCCCCGCGCCCTCTCCAGCCCCTCTGCGCAGTGCAGGAGGAGCGAGCGGACCAGCGCAGAGGGGGAGGCCTGTGGGGGGGGCGCCCGCAGCACGCTGGCGGTGTACCCGTCGGACATGAGCAGGTAGGGCTGGCGCGGGTGCCACGCGGCAGAGTACCGCTGCCGCAGGGCGTCCCGCGCCGACGCGCAGGAGCTGGTCGGCGACGCGTCGCCGGGCAACGCGGGCCCCGGCAACCTGAGAGGAAGAGAATAAGAGAGGAAGAGTTTCAGAGAGAAAAGGAAAAGAGAAAGAGTTTCAGAGAGAAAAGAATGAGAATGAGTTTCAGAGAGAAAAGAATGAAAGAAAGAGTTTGAGAGAAAACAACATCAAGACCCATGTGGAAAAATAGTATGCTGAAGTATAGCTGAAGTACACTATTTGATACATAAGAATGCTTGAAGTACACTAAAATTTTATATAAAGTATGCTTAGTATACTACTATTTTTTCTCATGGGGGGAGTGTAACTACTCAAATACTTCTGTGCCATCATACAAGCTATTTTGGAGAGGTGATGATAAAACTCACTTCAACAGTACTGAGCTGTGACATGAACAGCCAGCAAATAACGTTTGTTTTACAGTTTAACTTAGGCTACAGGAGCCATTCATTACTTAATGTTGTGATTACTACTACAATGGTGTTTTTTGTGTTAATAATATTATGTGTTTATTCTATTTCAAGGTAGGCCTCCCTCGAGTGTTTTTGTATAAAATGTTGGGTGTTTAAACAATAAAGATGGAGTAGAGGAAATACTAGGGCGGAGCTAGCCAGGTGGGAGGCAACACATTTTTACATTGCTTCACACCCACGTATTGAACCAATAATACAGCTGGTTTTGGTAAGCAATTTTTGAGAAGAAAACAAATGGCATTTTCTTTCAACGAGGGCCGCGGTTGTTTGGTTTGGATAACAGGCCCTCCTAGCCTAGCGGCGACTTGAGAAAAGTCTGAAAAAACGGCGAAGTCGCTCCACACAGACCTGCAGGTGACCAGCGGGTGCAGGGGGAGGAAGTGGGCGGGGCCCAGCTCCACGCTGCAGCCCGAGGTGGAGAGGGACAGCAGGCCCCCGAGCCGCGCCAGGAGGAGGAGGGAGCCCCGCTTCAGCACGCAGGCCAGCAGCAGGCCCCCCGGGGCCCAGCTCATGCAGGCCACCCAGTACGACCTGCGCGGGACGGGACACATGATGCGTCTCAAACATTATGCGTCTGTGAGAGAGGCAGGCACAGACTGCTGTAGCGCTGAATGCTGGGAGTTGTAGTCCCGCTCGTGCATACGTACCTAGTGTACTTGGACGGGATGGAGAGGTTCTTGCTGCCGCAGCCCCCCAGCCAGCTGGACACGGTGACAAAGTTCAGGGTGCTGATGAACAGAACCTGAGTGGCCTGTGCAGTGGCGAGAGAGTGAATTAAAGGGACAAATCTTCAGAAGTAAGGGTCTGTTTGAGAAAACATAACACAGAACCTATAGAGATCATGACCTTAATAGTCACAGACTGACTGATCAGCTGAAGTGGGTGTGAACCCAGTTATGCCTTTTCAAGGTCCATATACTATGTATAGATTATCTTGGACATTATTGCTGATGCAAAGGGTGAACATTCAAAGAAACAAATCACCCTGTGTGTAGAAATTGGTGAGCTTGGAACAAGTGTCGAATTCCGTAACTGATGCACACAGGCTAGCTTAAACTTTTATGACATTAATATTAAAACGATTTGGTTTTTGAGAATGCAAACAGGTAGCGTTTTGCTAGCAGTTGTCAGCTACAAACCAGCTATTATTATGCTGCGGTTATCATCATTATTAGGTCCCACTAATTAAATCAGCATTTCTCTCCAGACAGACACTCACTCTGGGGTCTCTCTGGTTCAAGGCGACGGCCAGGAGCTGCCCGTCGGGGCAGAGAGCCGGGACCAGCGCGCCCCTGGACTTGACCGGCCGGCACGGCGGAGACAGCTGCGGCAGGGGGTACGTCTGCGTGACCCAGTGCACGCTGCAGCCTGCAGAGCTGCCGACAGAACACGCGCACATCAGAGGCCTGCACCAGAGGCCCTGCGCCAGAGGCCCTGCGTCAGCACCCCACGGGAGCATTCTAACTGCTGCCTTCGAAGCAAAGACCTCACCTGAGCTTCGAGCTCTCCTCCCACTGGATCCTAAGGAAGGTGACCGTCAGCTGTGCCCCCGCGGTGAAGACGAACGCTGTCAGGCAACAGTCCCCCACCGCCTGAGATAGAGACGGAAGAAAGCCGAGGGTTTGAAGGAGGCTGTTTGTCCTATCAGGCTCTGTAACATGTAAAATGGTGGAGATAAGAGTTGAGCTCGGTGCTTGATGTTCTGTGAGTTTTTTTGGCGCACACCTCCCCCTGGGCAAAAACGCTGTTCTGGGATGCCTCCTTGTCCTGGGGGGAGGGCAGAGCTGCCGTTTCTGGGGGCAAAACGTGCCGCCAGTGCCCTCTAACCACCCCATCCCGTGCGCCAGCCAGGTCCTGCCGGTCCGAGCACTCCCACAGGAAGACCTGTCCCGTCAGGGCCGTGAGGAGCACCCGCCGGCCATCACCCGAAACCAGCAGGGACAGGCGTATGGAGCCCTCTGAACAGACAGACAGACAAACAGGAGAGGGAGAGGGAACTATACACGCTGCACACTCATTGGCTGAGAGCAACAGAATGTGCCATGGTACATAGAACTGATCAGAACCAAGATCCAAATCAGCAAATGCACGCACTCATACTCATACACACATGCGCACAAACACACACACGCATACACACACACACAATCACACACACATGCACGCACACATACACACACGCATACACACTCACACAAACACACACACGCACACAAACGCATGCACGCATACACACACACACACTCTCTCTCACCATGAGCTGCAGTGACCAGCTCAGACACAGAGGGGGCAGCGTTGATGGTTTTCAGGCAGCCCCGGTCTTTGCTCCACAGAAAAACATCTCCTGAGACGAGCAGCCCAGCGAGCCACATGCCTACAGACAGAGAGCACAGAGGCGGGCTCAGCAAAAATGTATTTATCCAATTAAACAGATCAGCGAAGTCAGCTTTCTCACAGAAACCGTTATCAACTAAAGCAAGTACACGTTTTTACAATTTTGTTCTCAAAGGGCAAGTGTGTATGAAGGTTTTTGCTCCAATTACGCTGCTTCAATCCGCTAATTTGCTGTATAGACAAACTCTGGTTCCTGGGTATATTAGATCTCAGTTAAAAGTTTTCCCATAAGCACACTGTACAGTCTCCAGCCGTCATTCATGATCGTGTGAATAAATGCAGCTCAATTCCCTGAAAGACAGGGCTAGTTTAACAGTCAAGAGCAGAAGTATGAAAGCCAGAAAGACACAGCTGTCTCCCTCCACCCTTGAAAAAGCGATGTGTTAGTGTTAGCGTTTGGGTTTGGCGATAAATGAACGCAGACCGCGTCAAGCGCACCGTTCTGGGACACCGTCGTGGTCAGGGCCCTCTGGACCAGGGGCTGCAGTTTGGGAACCTTCCTCTTGGTGCGCCCCGAAACCATGTTGATCTCACTGATCCGGTTGTCATCCAGCAGGAACACAGACTCCTTCTCCTGCAGGAATAAGACACAGAGGCTTCCCATATAAATTCACATTTACACATTTAATCTTTTCCGTAACATTTCAAGTACCTTTTCAGATTAAGAGATTTTGATGATTACTCTATCACTACTTTACAAAGGGAAAGTAATTTCAAGGATTTTAAAGAAATAAGTGAGGTGGGCCAAAATAGCCAGTTTTTTTTTTTTTTTTTGTGGGGAAATACATATAAAATGGCAATTCTAGAGATGGTGGCATGTTTTGGTTTAAATATCCCCATTTAATATAAAGCCTGGTTTTTTCTTGACAGGCTACAATATTGCAGTCAAAGATGGACTTTGCCGCCATACACAGGGTGGTTGTTTTTTATTTCCCAGTAATATCACCAACCAAATCAAACCCAAGAAACCAGGTCAGAAACGTCGATGTAATCAACTGCATTAATTGTAACTTTAAAAAAGGAAAAGGGAGTCAGTGCCTTTAGAGCCAATGTCAACAATCCCATAAAGTTCAGAGCATTTTCTAAAGCAAGTAACAAAAAAGTTAGCGTTAAGAAATAATAATAAAAGACATTCATAATCTAGCACCACCTCTGCATTTTGAGATCAGGGATTTTTCCACCAGCAGAGGTTCCCTTCACACTGATCAATTACAGTGCTGACTAACCACAAAAGCCAGAATAAACCAATACCAGTGTTGCAGACCCCTGACTTCACCTCAAATACCAAGGAACAGTGTCAGTGTCGACTCTGTCTGAAACGATCTGTTGTTTTTCTCACCAATCCAAGCCAGCAAAACCGAGGCCATGGTTTCTTTCTCTTGATAGTAGACAGTAACACCACCTCAAGATGCAATTCCATATTGACATGAAGGCGACCCCAGAAATACAAGAGAAGCAACACGTGTGCAAGCTGACTAGCTACCCGTCAGAGAAATAACAGATGCTGCAATTAAGGAGAGTCCTGCTGCTCCCTGAAAGAGTAAGCTTTGCACATTGCTCCCTAACTGGCTAATTTTATTTTGATTTTTAAAAAGCGCATGGGTTAAACTAGTCAAACTGGCTATACAGACGAGGGTGCTTGACATGACTACAGTATACTTCAGCTAGAAAACAGTAGATTTTACAAAGTTGACGAAATTCGTGGTTTTCCATAAATGCATCTAGTTACGCAAGTTAATGTTAGCTAGTATTGTTTTCCAAACAACCAAGCCATCGCCTTGCTGGACAACTTTAGATACTCGTCTCCGCTGAAATTGGCACTTTAGCATAGCAGCCATTAAAAATTGGAATTATTCTGGCTAGCGAGGTTAATGATACGCGCTCAAAAACTGAGTTGCAAGTTACTTTTTCATAAGCTAAACTGTCCTGCTTGCTTACGTTAACTGTGCTAACTGTGCAGTTAATAGTAAGCTAGATACATAGCTGCAACTAGCTTACTTGCTGCAATTGTAACCGCAGAAATGTGACAAGATTTAACAATACAACCCGCTTGCGAAAAATGTAGACGAGCAGCTAGCAGCTTGCTAGTTTTGAGCTGCACCTCTTTCATTAAAACAATTTCGCTAGCTCCCGTTAGCTTGTTTACAAGATTCAGGCAAGCGTAGACCGCTCAACACAAACCAGCGCTGAAACCCTGGAAACGACGCCAGCCACAGTACAAATAGGAAACGGCTTCCCGTGACTCCACAGGGCGGAAAAAATTCAAACTAAAAGCGGGAATCTGCTCTATTATCTCTCTGTTACAATATTTCCAAACAATTTAACACGACATAGTGTAACAGATGATGAAATGACGCTGCAATAAGTGATTTTGCTAGTTAACTAAATTAAGCCATATTTAGATTTTTTGGCTGATTATCCTTACACTTTTCCAAATTATAAAACTGTTTAGTAATAAAACAATCAATTTACTACTAATAAAGATGATCATAAATTTTTTTAAATTTGATGGGTTTTGATTCCTGACATCCCTTTTTTATTAGGAGACAGAAATACATCCAATCAATAGTCACCACAGCATACAAATGAGTTTCCTTCTTTTTTTTTTCTTTGCCTTTGGGGTTCCATTGCATGTAAAAATGGTCAGTGAATACCTTAAAGTGTATTTCACTTTTTAGAAGTTTAGGAAAAAGCATCAGGTCTTTTAAACAGGAGGTGACAGGGGGTTTGTTTGAGCTTTTACATTGTAATACTATACATCTGCATGCAATAACTGAAGTAAAGGCAACAACATCAGTCACATTTTGAGTGCAACTAGTTCATTCTAAGAGGCAATTAGGGGTCAGGGATCCTAAGTGATATTGAGAGTCTTGGACATAGCATTTAAAAAAAGAGGACTAAGCTGTTAGCTTAGGGTATGAATAAAACATTTGGGTATGATCACCAGGTGAGGAAGAGAACCCATTACATGATATTCCAGACATTCCTATACAAAGCCTATTAGTCTAGCCTACTTGGGAATATTAATATTACAACTCGTTTTAGTAGCGTACCCAAGCATTGCAAATAGAATGTTGAATTCTGTCATTTTGTTTAAATACAAGTTTTTCTTTAGCTAGCCATTTCAGTACAAGTTGAACGATCACAAAGCTAGCCAATGAAACTGCAGCAATTCAGTCCTCCCACCCTTTTCCAGCTTTTCTGATTTGCTGATGTCAGTTTTATGCTCACAAAGTGAAAAAAGCAAACATTTAGCAATTTTCCCCATGGAAATGGATAGGACATCATGTTTATTCAACAACAGTGAAATAATTCAATGAAAATGTGTTGAAAGGCATTTATAATGAAAATTTAGTTTCAGTAGAATTTTTTTTTGCTTTCACAAATATATGAGTGTATAACTCTTATGTCTGAAAAGTGGACAAAATGCAAAAATTCAAAATTGTTGTTTCTATTTTTCTTGTGTGTACATTGGTTAATAAACATTGTCTATTTGATATATTTTCTTCTGCCTTATCTTTGGAGTTTGAGTCAGGGTCTTGAAACCCACTTCAGGAGGCAAGTAAAAATATAACAACTACTAGCCCAACAACACAGCAGAGTCTCATTTGTGTTGCAGCAGCTCTGTTCTGGGGCCAGGGGGCTAGAGGCGGAGCTAAGATTGTGATTGGCTCGTGGTGACGAAAACCTGCCATACATACATATTAAGTTGCAATAAAGGACCTGTGCAGTCCAGAAATTGCAGCTGTTGTGCATATATACAAAAAGGTAAACGCAATAACTAAACCTGCAGGAAAGACAGTGGCAATAGTTGCTCTATATGTAATACGCCCTACAGTAAGATATATACAGAGAGAGGGAGAGAGAAGAAATCCCGCAAGTTTCCCTTAAAATGAACGCAGTCGAATGGATCGAATCTTTCATCCGAGCCTTCATGTGCCTCCTGGGAATTCTGGGGAACAACTGGCTGGCCATCCGTTCCTTACCTAGCAGGATGTCCCAAATCCGGACCAACGACGCCCTCTTCATCAACCTGGCCACCTCCAACCTCATCACAAACTACTTCGTGGACCTGCCCGACACCATGGCGGACTTCGCCGACAATTGGTTCATGGGGAGGACCTACTGCGGCGTGTTCCTGTTCTGCGCGGGCCTGTCTGAGACCAGCAGCATCATCTCCACGCTGCTGATCAGCATGTATTGGCACCAGAAGCTGGTGGGGTCCCTCCGGCGCGGGACGGCACCCGTTCGGCTGGACAGCCTGCGCCTGGTGGCCTCCCTGCTGGCCGGAGGCTGGGGCGTGGCCCTGGTCTTCAGCATCCCCCACTTCTTCTTCGTCGCCGCGGAAACGGGGAACGAGAGCCTGGCGGACTGCGCGGAGAGCTTCCCGTCCCCCGTGGCGCGGCAGACGTACGAGGTGATGTACCTGACCCTGGCCAACGCCGTGCCCATCGCCGGCATGGTCTTCTTCTCCATCCAGATCGTCATCACGCTCCTGCGCCACCAGGCGCGCATCGTGGCCATGAACTCCGAGAGCCACGGCAAGGAGGAGCAAGCGGAGTCCGGGTCGAGGCGCGGAACCGACGGCGCCGCCGCGCGAGGCAAAGGACCCGCGGGCGCCCCGGTAAGTTCGTTGACGACGGGTGACGACGGACCTCAATCACCCGACGCTCAGCCCGCCACTCTCCCCATTCCAGTGAAGGGTACGGTTCAGGGGGACGCCAAGGAGGCCCCGTCTTCCAAGCCCGCCAAGGCCGCCGGCAGCCACGGCAACCAGGTGAGAGCGGCGAAAAGCGTGGTGGCGGTGGCCACCGTGTTCCTGGTGTGCTGGGTGACTCACCTGCTGCTCCGCATCACCAGCAACGTCAAGAGGTCCTCGCTCGTGGTGGAGGTGGCCAGCTACATCGCGGCGTCCTACACCTGCATCATCCCCTACATCTTCCTGTACGGCGTCAAGAAGCTGTCCTGCTCCTGCAGACGGTAATGGAGAACCAGTCGCCCTCGCCTCGCCAATACGTTTGGGCTAATATGAAAATTCATGTCATTCGGAGGATAATTATTTTTTTAAACCGTGTGTTACTGTATTAGTACTGTTAGCCTGTGAAAAATCAAAAGGTAAATTTTTGGTGACATTTTATCTGGCATAGCACAATAAAAATTATTTAAATTATTACTTTGGTTGTAATTATTAGTAATACACGTTTCTCTCAACTTAAGATTCCATAAATTCAAACCAACATGTGTTCTATAGCAATATTTTGTATTTTCAATTCAGCAACAGCAATTGATTATGATTTTTTTCACTTACCATTAACGCTTTAAAGCCAAAATGCATACCTACATATGAAATGCATTTTAAAATTCATACATCTCCTGAGGGGAAAAACCACACACATTAATATAAAATCCTATGAATAACATCAATGGATCCATTGACTTACCCTATATGATAGCACATACCCAGTAGAGTACAAGTAGGTGCAAAAATAAATGTATTTTCAAATAAATAAATGCTGGCAAATAAATAAATACCTGACCCCTTTTTGGCTTAATGTGCTTGAAGCTCGTATTTTACGAAGGGCCCCCTCTTTCTGACTTGTAAATGTATGTATCTATCAAGTTGTCAACACAAGTTGTCAACATGTTAGCGACGCTACAATTCACTGTTAGAAGTGTATATCATACAATATCCTGGTGCCAATAATTACTTTTACAACTGCCAGTACCACTCAACACATATAAATATGTTCACATTTGTATTGAAAATAAATCACTTTTACTAATAAAACAATAGTGTACAGGTATCTGGTTACTAGACGATGCTGGAGATTTGCAATTTGACCAACAAAATTATCACAAACACAGCTTCATCTCTCAAGAAGTAAACTTTGCTTAGCTGCATGTCCCTGGTCTCCAATTATAAATGCAATTATAAAAGGGCTGAATTTAGTGTAATCTCAGACCATCTCAAAGGTGCAATCATGTTTCATTAGACGACATGTTAACACAGGCCGAGAGAAGCATCCGGAATCAATTAAATAATCGCAAGTTGTTTAAACCAGCGCTCACGCTGTTTTGACATTACTGTTACACAGGCAGGAAAAAGTTCAGATGGGTTTTGATCAATGGTCAAACACTGGCTCCAAGACAGTGCCATATGTTAAATATAGCACTTTTAAAAAAAAGAAGAAGTAAAACTCATGTGTGCATTCCAGCCAAACATTCAGACCAGAATTGCTAAGCTTGTTAAAGGCACAAATTGCTTTATAAAGATGTTGTGCTTTCATTTAGCGCCATTCCTCAAAAGAATACATTAAAATATAAACGTGCCAAAAAAACATACTAAGTTCTTATTCAGATCATTTCACCAGGAGGTTGTCTAGGTAAACAGCTGGAAAACAAGACCAATGGAATAAAACAATTTTTTTTTTAACTTGTAAAAATTGTAACAAATGGAAATACCTGTTGGGAGTTGCTGAATGTGTTAAAGTCAGACCTGGGTCAAAAATGTATTTGTTTTGGGTTCAAATAGTTTTCTGAGCTCTGTTGATCTTGCCTGGTGTAATTCAGCCTGCCAATATGACCAGAAGACAGGGTTTGCACTTTTTGAGAGTATTTCATTGCTTCCAATATGCCAGACAAGATCAGCCAAGCTTAGAAATGTATTAGAATCCAAAACAAATACGTATTTGACCCAGGTCTGGTTAAAATGGAAAGAATGAGTTAAAACATGAGGGCAGAAGTGGCTGCCAACACTCCTCCAAATATACTCCTGTAACTTGGAGCCTGCAAGATAACTGCAGCCTGTAATATCCAGGGTAAATGAGGAGTACAATGCCAAGGCACCTGAATTTCCCTGCATTTTTGGCTTCATAAATTATCTTTCTTTGTAAAAAAATAAACAAATTAGACACAAGTTTGTAGATTTATGTTTTTTATTATTCAGATTTTCTACAAATAATCTATATAAAAAATACAAGAATACAATACAAAACTGAAGAAAAGGTTTTTGTAAAGCAGATAACCTTTATTCATTTACCACTTGACCGAATACTACATTTGGCGATGGCCAAACACTATTCAGTTAAGCGAGGAACGCATTTTAATACAAGTAAATTTAAATTCTTAATTTAACAAGTAAATTCCTGGCTTAGAATGAAACGCCAAAAAAGAACTCAAGATAAGACAAGATGGAGGTGGAATGCAGCACACTTCTATCAAGAATTGAAAGTGCCGCTGATTCAAAAAACTATCAACAAAGACCGAGACTCTTCAGATTCAGTGGTACACTGAAGTCTTAACATCACTGAGGGCTGGGTGCTTCTCCAGAGCACACGCTTGCTCTCTGACCAATGGAGAAACGTCAAACGAGCTGCTAATTCCCGTTAACACGAAGGTCCACTGGACTGGAGACAGCAGGACCACAGCTGAGACAAAGCAAAGCTCCTGGAGAGCATTGTGCCAATGCAGGTACGTTATGAATGACATAGGCCCCAGCCCTGTGTTCTTGGAGACAATAAACTCTTCCACAAAGAGTATCCTGACACTACTTCAGTTCATTTGTCAAATTGAGCTTCGTTTTTTTTCTTAATCTTTGCATATATAAAAATAATTTACATATTTTAACCATTGAGGAGGCACACTGAGAATATACTAACGATATCCCTATTTAAACCTACCAGTGGGGTATGTCCATGCAAACAAAAATTAAATACATAAAGAACGCTGATGCTTTGGGATAGGCATGCTTTTTATAAAATCATTCACCAGGGCATTTCCTTGACCCTGACAAAAACGCTCTTCTGCTTTCCTCTCCTGGTTATTTTTATACCTGTTACAACAAAATGGTTTTCCAAGCACAGCAAGTAGTAGACTGAATCACATATTTTTGAGGTGGTAGTTGAGTCTGCACGGTTGTTCAGTGTTGGGTACACACTCAAAATCAGGTGTACGTTAAAAACATAAAAGGCCTATCGAGTTTCAAGTCTCGTACAAATCTGCATGTTCTTTATACATTTCATGAGAAACACAAACAGGACATTAAGTAGGGCAGTGCCATGTCCTCTTGCCAGTCAACATAGAGACAGTTCAGCAGTATGCACCAGAAAAGCACCCATTAGTAACCCAAGCTATAAACAAGGATGTGCTAGCCCGGCTAACGTCGATGCGTCATAAAGGAGAAATGTGAGTGCTAGCGTACGTGCAGGCTAGCTGGACACCTCTCGTATGTGCTTGCTAGTGAGGAATCTTCAAAGGAGACTTCCGAAACGAGGCCTCCCCTGTCACACGGCCGTCAGCCTCAGTGCACCTTCTCCAGCTTGGCCTGCAGGGACTTGAAGTTGTTGATGATGTGCTGGAGGGACGCGCTGGGGCTCAGGGACTGCAGCTCCACCAGGTAGCCGCAGATGTTGTCCAGGCACACGTTGGTGAACCTTCGCCTGCGTGCAGAAGAGGAGAGAGACACGGGGGCGGCGGTCAAACTCCCGCTCGGTTCAGAGAAAGGCCAGCGGGACCGAGGCAGAGAAGACAAGAGAGAGAGAGAGAGACAGAGAGAGAGAGAGAGGGAGGGAGGAAGAGAGAGAGAGAGAGAGAGAGAGAGAGAGGGAGACAGAGAGAGAGAGAGAGAGATAGAGAGAGAGAGAGAGAGAGAGATAGAGAGAGATAGAGAGGGAGACAGAGAGAGAGAGAGAGAGAGAGAGAGAGAGAGAGAGAGAGAGAGAGAGAGAGAGAGAGAGAGGGGGGGGGGCTCGGAGGGTCACCTGTCGTAGCTGGGCACGCGGCTGGGGTCCTCCACGTACCCCGAGAGCAGCACATGGATGCACTCCACCAGGTGAAGGGGCTTCTTCAGGCGCTGCCAGCACGGATCCTGCAACAATGAACCAGAGGCAGGGCTCCATATTATACAGGGGCCCATGTGAACTCAGATATGACCCAGAGGCAGGGCTCCATATTACGCAGGGGCCCATGTGAACTCAGATATGACCCAGAAGCAGGGCTCCATATTACGCAGGGGCCCATGTGAACTCAGATATGACCCAGAGGCAGGGCTCCATATTACGCAGGGGCCCATGTGAACTCAGATATGACCCAGAGGCAGGGCTCCATATTACGCAGGGGCCCATGTGAACTCAGATATGACCCAGAGGCAAGGCTCCATATTACGCAGGGGCCCATGTGAACTCAGATATGACCCAGAGGCAAGGCTCCATATTACGCAGGGGCCCACGTGAACTCAGATATGACCTAGAGGCAGGACTCCATATTACGCAGGGGCCCATGTGAACTCAGATATGACCCAGAGGCAGGACTCCATATTACACAGGGGCCCATGTGAACTCAGATATGACCCAGAGGCAGGGCTCCATATTACGCAGGGGCCCACGTGAACTCAGATATGACTCAGAGGCAAGGCTCCATATTACGCAAATTGACCCCAACTCTGTGGGGTTGAACACATTAATGCTGCGTCAGTTTACACTTGTTTTTATTAATTTTGCATCAGCACTGGGTTTCCTTTATGACATTAATAATTTAGTACAGACTGAATAAAAATAACACGTATAGAGTTCACTCGGGGAAATACAGCACATTTTTGTTAATCCACGCACGCATGCACAGCGCAGGCTCGTTTCGCCTGAAGCCCGTCCGTACCCGCGTCTTGAAGAGCTGATCGTACACTTCCAGCAGGCCGGGCAGCTGCACCCCGATCTCCTGCATGGTGTAGGTGACGAAGCCCACGTCCCAGTTGAGACGGCACACCTCCTGCTCCAGGAACTTCACCAGGAACTCTGCGAGCGCGGCCGCAGGAGAGAACAAGCGAGCAGTCAGGACAAGCAGAGAGCAGCAGCGCTCCAGCAACTCACAGAGCAAGGAGTAAACTCAGCCAACTTCTCAATGCTTGAAAGTCGAATTGAAAATTGAACTGATTAAAGGCTCTTTATTTGAGAATGGGATTTCACAGAGATATTCTTGATTGGGACACTGAATTTGGTCACATTCAGAGCAAAGCTGCAGCCTGTTTCGGCAGTATGTTGTCTAGTATCGCTTTATACCCCGGCCCAGGGACGGCTCATTAACGACAGCCCAGGGTCAGGCATGTTTCAACAGGCTTGCGGTGTTGAGCGGCAACACAAAAGGGCCATTTGAGTACATCAGAATCCACAGACACACACACACACACGCACGTCAGGCGAACGCTGGCGCGCACACAGTCTCACACGCGTCAACGGGGGGGGAAGTGCCGACTCACCCAGGGGGAAGTAGCGCGGTGTGCCAGCGTAGATCTTCCCCAGGGACACCAGCTTCAGGCTCAGCGCCCGCATGCGGTCGGCCGGGCTCATCGCTACACTGTCACTCAGCTCTGCGGTACACACACACACGCACACACACATACAGACAGACACAGATGCACACGCACAGTGAAGTACAGTGCTCATTCAGTTACCGCTTCATAACCATCAAAAAATATTTCCAATTCAGCATAATAAAGCTATTAATAAAATAATAAAAAAACTATTAAAAAAAACCGAAAGATTGTTTTTATTATCACAGATATTTTCAATGCATCTCAAATGTAAAAAAATTTTTTTTTTTTTTTTTTTAAATCAACTCTCAGCAAATGTGATGTCATAAATTTGAATTAGAAATCAGGGAACAGACAGTTACACATAGAGCACTGACCTTTCTCCATGATCTCCTGCCAGAGCGCGTGCACCAGGATGGGGTCGGAGTGCCCGGCGCAGTGGATGATGGCCAGCTTGCTCTCCGACAACCTGAAGTGATCCGCAAACTCGCCATAGAGCTGAGGGAGGGGCGGGGAGAACAGACGTGCCCGTTTACACTGGATACCTGTACGTCCTTTAACACGCGACTGTGTCTGTTTACACTCACGTTTTCACTGTGCTGCATATTCGGTTCAGCGTGTCAGGTTTAGGGTTAAATGGCGTTCCTCATAGCTACTGTGCTCAGTGTTACATCAGACCAGCTTCTACAGAAGGTCTGGGACTGGGACTCCAGCATGCTTATTATGGAATATTATTTGTCAGTTGAATGCTGGTGAAAGGAGATCAGACCTGGCTGGCAGACGTATTTGTTTTGGATTCAAATACTTTTCTACCCTTTACTGATCTTGTCTGCCGTATTGGAACCAATTAAACAAAAAAGAGCAAACTCCGCCTTTCTAGTCATATTGGCAGGCTCAGTTACAAAACAAATACGTATCTGACCCAGGTCTGCAGGAGACTTATAATAGAGTATTTGCATTCATATC
The DNA here is from genome assembly GCF_013347855.1 of Anguilla anguilla. Taxonomy (NCBI): domain Eukaryota; kingdom Metazoa; phylum Chordata; class Actinopteri; order Anguilliformes; family Anguillidae; genus Anguilla; species Anguilla anguilla. The sequence goes on from NC_049214.1 coordinate 24,986,884, forward strand.
GGATACCAGCTGAAACAGATGCAAAATAAAGTCAAAGTGGATCTGCAACCAGATCCAACTTCTGGCTTTTAACCCACAAACTAATGCAGTACATATTGGGTCTATGAAGAAACAGGATAGATGTCAGATAAAAAGATGAGTGCAAGAGGCTGCTGGGTGGCTCATTCCGTTAAGGCACCACGTTGTGGTGCATGGATGAGCCTCGTGGCCTCGGTCCGAATCTGGACAAGAAGAGAACCAAGGGGACGTTTCAATTCCCCCGAACTGGCCGGGTGGGTTCACGCGTGAGACGCGGCTGTGGTTGCAGACAGGTGGACATACCCGAGGGGGAAGGAAATTGGACATATACAACCCCGGGATAGGCAGCAAATTAAAAAATAAAGAAGTAAGTAAGTAAGTGAGTAAGTAAATAAATAAATAAAAACACAAGTGTAAACAGGCTCTAACAAAAGTAACATGACAAAGCACCATTTGGAAAATGGAGCACTGCTGCACGGTTACCTTGGTGATGTCCATGAGCTCAGAGTCCAGCTGGGAAATGGCCGTCTGCACGGAGGGATGATAGGAGTACTGCCGGCTCAGCGTGTCCTGTATCTGCATCTGGATCCGCACCACCTGACCCACACAAACAGAAACAGCCAGCAGGGCTCAGTTAACGTGCTCCAGAGTTTCACACCACGGTGATGAAACCTTGGGTCACCCCCAAAAGATTCCCCACCTCCATCTTCTCCTCCAGCTCGTGCAGGAACTCCCCGTCGGGCCCCTGGGCGGAGGTGCAGGAGGAGCTCTTGGCTGACAGAATGGCCCGGGAAATGTACTCCAGCCGCTGCTTCAGGGAGATCTCCGTGCTGGGAGGAGAGGGGGAGGAGTCTTACTGGACAGGCCTGAAGCTTGTCACACTCCGACTGGACTAGGAACCACAGGATGTGCGCTAAAGCATGTGTACCTGTGCATATCAGCTAGCCGCGCTAAAGCATGTATACCTGTGCATATCCGCTAGCCGCGCTAAAGCATGTGTACCTGTGCGTATCAGCTAGCCGTGCTAAAGCATGTGTACCTGTGCGTATCAGCTAGCCGTGCTAAAGCATGTATACCTGTGCATATCCGCTAGCCGCGCTAAAGCATGTGTACCTGTGCGTATCAGCTAGCCGTGCTAAAGCATGTGTACCTGTGCGTATCAGCTAGCCGTGCTAAAGCATGCGTACCTGTGCACATAAGCTAGTGGTACTAAAACGTGTACCTGTGCATATCAGGCAGTCATACTAAAACGTGTACCTGTGCACATAAGCTAGCCGTGCTAAAGCATGTGTACCTGTGCATATCAGCTAGCCGCGCTAAGACGTGCGCTGCTTTGCTGAAGCTGCGGTTCTTCTCGTAGTAGCGCCACAGCAGGTCCATGTTGCGCACTTTGTTCTGGTTCTGCTTGATCATGTGCATCAGGTGCTCCTCCAGGAACAGAGAATTTACCTGGGTCACAGGTGAGGAAGCCGCATTAACGCTCAGGTACACCTTAAAGTCGTCACTGCACTCCTGAATTAACCAAACGTACCAGTTAAATTAAACGCTCGTCAAGTCAGGCTTATTGTGGATAAAGAATCTATCCTCTATTTAATAACAGCTAGCTAGATTACATTACATTATAGAAATTTATCTTATCCAGAGCGACTTACAGAACTTTTAGCATTAACATTGGACCCATTTACACAGCTGGATATATACTGAAGCAATGCAGGTTATGTACCTTGCTCAAGGGTACAACAGCAGTGTCCTACACAGGAATTGAACCTTTAGGTTACAAGGCCAGCACCTTACCCATTAAACTACACTGCCGCCTGGTAGCGATAGTGATAGTAGATAGTGATTATCCAGAAGAGAGTAAAGGAATTGCCATTTAGATAAATGACAGAAACTTAGGGCTTATTCTGCCAGGGTAAATTTGTAATATCCTGAATTTCATTTGAAGAAGGACCCTTCATTTCCTGTGCTCATCCATTCTGGGACGTGACTTCAGAGAAGGGATGCCTGTAAAAATGGCGGATCCTTCCCATGCCCAGCCTTACCTCCAGCAGCTTGTCGGTGAGGTCGGCCTGGATGAGCCAGTTGCACAGAGCTATGTGGAAGAGCTCGTCCTGAGACCTCTGTGCCAGGCTGATCACCTGCTCAAACTGCACCACAACACACAAACACCAAAAGACAACCATGAGCACGGGGACAGAGCCAGCCAGCGAGGCCAGTAGAGAAGTTCTCACTCTCACTAAAGAACACATGATCTTACTTAAAGCTATGCTCAGAATTCTTAGCAGTTAACCCCCCAAAAACACATCTTCTTGAATTGGAATGGTGTGTTGCTATGTTATTGTGGTGCTTTACACACACACCATGTATTATGGTTCTAGTTTGGAATAGTCAGTGTACATTTAGTGCTTAGCACCTCTGGCACAGGCTTTTAATGGCAGCAGCAGTGTTATATCATCACCCCCTCTGTGCGATACTCACGTGGGCAGCAGCGTCCTCATTGCTCAGCATGTTGGGGTCAGAGGTCAGGACGGGTGGCCCTGGCTGCTTGGGGACGCTGGGAGATTGAGGCGCAGCCTTGCTCTGGTTCACCAGCTCCTGCATGGTGTCTGTGATGCACTTATAGCTGGACAGCCTAGGGCAGGAGATTACACAGATAAAAGCCTCAGTTTCAGTGTAGATGGCAGGGGTGGCTTCACATGTACATCAGAAATAAACACTGGCGCCACCATGTGTTTGAGAGGAGAAGTGCAGATGTCTCTTCTCTCCCAAACCAGCAGCGAGCATACATGAACACGGCTGTGGTAGCAAAGAGCTAACTGGACATTGCAAATTAGGGTGAGATTTGGACATGTTCTGCCTCACATTGGGCACAAATGAACGAACAAACGAATGAATAAATAAAAACCAACCTCTCCTGGAAGGCCTGCTGTCCTGGCACATCCTCCTCAGGCTCTCCGTTCTTGTAGAAGTGCAGCCCCAGTCCCTGAGGGTCCTTCTTATCAGCGGCCATCAGACAGAGCTCCACCACGCCCTCATAGAACCGCACTGAAGGACAAGGCCAGAGTCAGTAACTGGTGTAACTGAGCCTGCCAATATCACCAGGTGGGGTTTGCACTTTCTGAGAGTATTTCATTGGTTCCAATACAACAGACAAGATCAGTAAAGTGTAGAAAAGTATTTGAATCCAAAACAAATACATATTTGACCCAGGTCTGGCGCAAGCAGAGAATGCAAATCCTGAAATGCAAATTCCAGGAGGGACTAAAGTGAAGGCAGTGGAATGCATAGAAAGGGGAGGGCTTTTAGGCGGGTCCAGGGCGCCCCCTCTCTTACCTTGGCGGTACTGCGCGCAGACCAGCGGCAGGTCGGTGTGGTGGCTGATCTGCTGATAGAGGCGCAGGGACTCTCTGAGCGTGCGCTCCCGCTCCACTTTGTGCTGCAGCTGCCTGGAGCTCTGCAGCAGCTCGTTAGCCTGCGGGGGGAAAGGGGGCGGGGCATGAACACATCACTCATTTCATTTTCTCATTTTATCCCCCATTTTTATTTTCTCCCAAGAGGCATGACATGGGTACATCCCTGCCAACTGAACGCCTCTCACTCCACGGGCAATGTCACAACCAATCATGAGACCCTACTGAGCTGCTGAGCACACTCAGCACTGGCACAGTCTGGATTCAATTAATTTCATTAATCAAATTTACCCAGGGAATATCAGTACTCCAGTGTTACTGACAACACCCAAACTTCTTAAAAAAGTAACAACGATTTTCCTGCTTAGATTTGGGGAGCCCAAATTTAATATAAGTCCAAAGCAAGGTCAAGTGGTATGCACTGACTCGTACACAGTACACCCATACACTGAGAGATGTGACCCCACTGGGAATGGTCCCTAACAGTCAGACGCATGTTTGCAGGTCTGTGGTGTCGGATGGGAGCGGCTGCATGTTGGCAGGTCTGTGGTGTCGGATGGGAGCGGCTGCATGTTTGCTGGTCTGTGGTGTCGGGTGGGAGCGGCTGCATGTTTGCTGGTCTGTGGTGTCGGATGGGAGCGGCTGCATGTCTGCAGGTCTGTGGATGGGAGCGGCTGCATGTCTGCAGGTCTGTGGATGGGAGCGGCTGCATGTTTGCAGGTCTGTGGTGTCGGGTGGGAGCGGCTGCATGTTTGCTGGTCTGTGGTGTCGGATGGGAGCGGCTGCATGTCGGCAGGTCTGTGGATGGGAGCGGCTGCATGCTTGCAGGTCTGTGGTGTCGGACGGGAGCGGCTGCATGTCTGCAGGTCTGTGGTGTTGGATGGGAGCGGCTGCATGTTTGCAGGTCTGTGGTGTTGGATGGGAGCGGCCTCGGGTTCGACCGGCTGTGGCGGGCGAACCTTGGAGCAGACGCTGTCCTCGCTGCTGTACAGCATGGGGCAGATCTCGCGCAGGTGCCCGCTGATGGCGTCCACCGAGGCGCTGTCCTTGATGTAGACGTTGATGAGCGCCGTGATGAGGGCCCCGGTCAGCTCCCGCCCGTGGATCACCACGTCCTTAAAGCTGCTGCCCTTCACCTGCTCCTGGAACTCCTGCAGGAGGGGGGGGGTCAGAGAAACACTAATAAACCACAGCAGGGAAAACGTGCAAAACGTGCTTAGAGAGCAAACAGAAGGGTGAAACGCTCATTTTTATAGGGCGCCGATATGAACTGGCTTCAACGAACGACATGCTAACGCGGCGAAAGCACATCCCTGGAGCACAGGATAGGGAAGGACACAGAGAGGGATGCAGAGAGGAGCACAGAGACGCATAGAGGGACACAGAGCAGGAAAGGTAGTAAAACTCCAATAAGACTTCAAAAAGGACACGAGAAGGCGGGGCACTAGATCACATGACACAGACAGAGCATCGCAGTGCAAGCCACTGTCAGAAAATAGGGGCGCGCAGACAAACCTTTGGCAGCTCAGCCAGAATGAGGCTGAACTGATGATCACAGAGCAGCTTCCACAGGGCCAGGGTCTGGCAGGACCGATGCACCAGCTGCTGGATCCCCTGCAGAGAGACCTTCTCATACGCCTGAGCCTCAGCTGGGGAGAGAGAGACAGAGACAGGGAGAGAATGAAGAGGACAATACTACTCATATACGTGCACACACAGGAGCACGCACTCACACATACACACACACACACACACACACACTCACTGTGGTACTTCCTCTGCAGCTCTTGCTGGACCTGCTGGGAGCCGCCCCTCTCCGGGCGCATGAATCCCAGAAGCCTCTGCTGCAGGTTGCCCGGTGAGCTGAAGCTGCAGGACACAGGAAGCCAGCTTTAACGGACGCGCTCCACCCTGTACCCAAGCCCTAAACACCGCCCCGGAATGGAAGATGGACCCTCACTGGGGCCCTGAGGGACTCCGGAAGCCTTGCTGAATGGTTCATACAGCATCTGCCGTCTGCCCAGCAACTGCAAGTGGCCAGCTAATGATCTTAACGTTAGCTAGCCGGCTAACCAGCTCAAAGCGCAATCGTGATACTGTGATATCAGGACGCACAGAAGCCACGGTGCTGTAATGCAAATTCCGAATTACTCAACTTCAGTGCAGTCTTCTGTTTTTAACAGCCACGAAGCTAGCTATTAATGATTGAGGACTCTCACTGAGCACTTTGGGACAGCCTGAGCAGTACTGCACAGAGATCAGTGCTGTGAGGAGCTGGGCATGACATCATTGCAAAGGTAGGAAAAACACAGCGACAAACAACAAATACATGAATGGCAGTTCCCACCTGGCAGAGCCCAGGGAGGAGGGGCTGAACTGGGAGTTCTTGTCCAGGAAGTCCTTCAGCCCCCGCAGCTCCAACAGCACCTCCTGCAGGTCAGCCGAGCTGACCGTGCTCTCCACCTGAGGAGCACACCCAGGCACATCACTCTCTGCTTTCAAAATAACCTATAACTGACACATCACTCTCCGCTTTCAAACTAAACTTTAACTGTCGCTTCACTCTCCCCTTCCAAAAATACCTACGCTTCACTCCCTGCTTTCAAGAGTTAACCTTCAATTGGCACATCACTCTCTGCTCCCAAAAGAAGCTTCAATGTGAATATCACTCTCCGCTTTCAAGAGTTCATCTTTAATTGGCACATCACTCTCTGCTCCCAAAAGAAGCTTCAATGTGAATATCACTCTCCGCTTTCAAGAGTTCATCTTTAATTGGCACATCACTCACCTTCAAAAGAGTTGAAATTTTATTGAGAAGGTAGAAAACGGAAGACTTTTCTTTCAACAGTGAATACCTGATGGGTCAGAGATGGACGGGTAATAATCTATCCCGTAAAAAATGGGATCTTTAAAGTGATCGAGCCCGGTGTACAGGATGGTGGGAGCTTTTCATTGATATCCAAATGAGTTAAAGACATCACAAATGCGAACCACTTCACTGCAGCCGATGTGGCTAGTAGCTAGTTATCATCGACACATGACGCATGTCATCTGTATCTGATCGACACATACTGCACTGATATACTCTAACATGGATGCTACTCACCACGCTGACAACCTGATTTCCTTTACTGACAGCCTTCTCCACAGCCAGACTCCCATCCAGAATGTTCCTGTGACAGATCAGCCAAGAACACATTTTAAGTTTCAGGTTTTCTGCAGGCAACTTAGGAAAGCAAACTGGTTTTAGCTACTCCTACAATGGGTGTGTTTCTTTCCTGAAAGTCCAGCCAATGAAAAATCACATTGAAATTCAAGAACAATGAAATAATTTTTTTTTTTTTTTCAAGCGATGACAAATTCATTCTGAAAAACATTAATTTGGCTTCAAATGTAAAACTGTGAGAAATTAGAATAAAACCCATAATTAATCAAATGATAGCAATTATAATTATGATACACATTTAATAACCCAAAATTTCAAAACACAAATGTTTGAAGAATTATCCCCAAATGCTCATGCATAGTTGATAAAATTACCATTTGAAAATGTAAAATATCTGGACATGTTACAGATTTTTATGAATTCTACACAATTGCCCCAGGGCGCATTTAAATAACCCTGTTTAAATGTCCCCTTGTGAGACAGTCCAGGAGCAGAACACTTCCGCGTGATCTTTCAGCGGGAGCCTCACCCCAGGATGCGCGTGAAGTAGATGCAGATGCTGTTGTGCTTGCCAGAGAACACCACCTCCGGGCCCGAGGACACCGCCATTGGACCGCCACCAGGGGGCAGCGCAGAGGGAGGGAGGAAGGGCGTGGACACGCTGGGAGGCATCACTCCTGAGGGAGGGAAGAAAGAAAAAAAAAACGTCAAAATGTACGTCTGAATAAGAGGGCTACCTCAGCTTTTTCATTATTACACGGCTAAGGAGGAGATGTTTGCCAAACGTTTGCTAAACGTTTAACCAAACATTGATGAGAGGGGAAATAGGAGGGGGGAGAAGGAGGATATTACCTGGCATGGGCGTGGCTAGGAAACTGGCGTTAGGGAGGGGACTACCTACAGGCATCGGGGATCCTACAATTAAGAACGACACACAAGGACACACAGAGTGAAGCAACATGAGTGCAAACAGCGCCCCCTGGTGGAGAGACTTCAGCCTGCTAAAGCTGGGTAGGGGAAAAGGTGAGTGGGTGGGTTAGGTAGCTGGGTAGATGGGTGGATCGGTGAGAGGGTGCACGAGTGACAAGCCAGGTCAATGAGGTGCTTCGCATCCAAAAACAACAGATGAGTTTTCGACGACACAACGATGAATTAAAGCAAATTTCAAATGCTCACATCAGAACCTGCATATCAATCACTGAATGTCAGTGGCCGTGAGCAAACAAACCTAACAAGCGCACAGTTACAGCACATTCAGGCCGTGTAGCTTTTTCCATTAGCCGCTGAAAAACCAAAAACCAAAGAGTACCAGCCAGAATGTGTTCTCGTAAAGTGTACATATCATTTGCTCAGAAAAATGTCCACTGTGAAGTACTGTGTGGCTTGACGCAGTTACACAAAACAGAAACTGGACAAGGAAAAGGCCGATTCCAAAACCTCACCTGGGACAGGGGAGCCCAGGAGGGGCCCCAAATTGCTGGGAGCCGACAGGGCCGAGGGGAAGCGCATCTGTGCCTCTCCGCCATACCTACGGCACACACACACAGGTCAGAGGTCGCAGGAAGTGCACACTTGTAGAGGGTTTTACACACAGGTCAGAGGTCACGGAGTGCACACTTGTAGAGGGTTTTACACACAGGTCAAAGGTCACAGGGAGTGCACACTTGTAGAGGGTTTTACACACAGGTCAGAGGTCACAGGGAGTGCACACTTGTAGAGGGTTTTACACACAGGTCAAAGGTCACAGGAAGCACACACTTGGAGAACATTTTACACACAGGTCAAAGATAAACAAGCAGGGAGTTCTCAAGAAACCTTCCAAATGTGGCTGTGGGAGACCAAGTGCAGAAGTGAAATCTGTATTCTAAAGACCCAGCATCTTCAAATGTCTACACATTGGAAAAGTCCATTTACATATGTAAAATACTTACAGTAAAGCACAGCGATTCTACATTTAAACCTTACAATAAAAATGCAAATACTGCACTCAGTCACAGGAAAATAAAAGATCCCGTTTCTAATCTTCTAAGTGTGCTCTTGAAAGTGCTTTGGCCTGCAGTGTTGATAGGAGTCACACGAGCGTGCTTGGACAATGCGCACCCTAGTTCCCTTCTTTAGAAGAACCTCTTGCATACTTTGCAGTGCACTGACCTGAAGAAGGCCCGGGTGGCCCAAATGGACACCTCCCTGTCGCTGGCGGCGCTGGAGCAGGCCAGGATCAGCGCCGTGGCACAGGCCTGGTCCTCCTGAGAGGGGGGGGGGGGGGGGGAGAGGAGTCAGCGCAGGAGCTGTCAGGGTAGTATTCTGACATGAGTTAGGCTGAGAGCACATCCAAAGACATCAAGTAGTGTCTCTCGCTTAAAATGTGAGATTAATGAGCATCTCGAACACTACCTCTGACCACAGACTGATCTCACACACTTCCTCTGACCTCAGACATTCTCTCTGATTGCAGACACTCCCACTGATTCATCAGACCAATTCTCGGATAAATGTGGACACTAAACAGTAAACATCAAGTTTAAACACAGCCTCCATATGTACACTGTATATCCACTCCAGCCCATTTACCCTCCACTTGTATTGGGAAACCCTAACTTTCCCCATCTCAGCTTCCTTCCAGCCACAGTACCCAGTGACCTTTAACCCCCATCAATCCCAGAAACTTGTCATTGGCCAGGCAGGACTTCTCACCCGGTGCAATTTGAAGAATCGCTCGATCTCTTCGCCCTCCCCGCTGGCGCTGCTGACCAGCAGGTGGCGCAGCTGGTCCACCGGCCGCAGCTTGTGAAAGATGTGACTCCCCTGCGAAGGAAAGAAACGCGGTCATTCACAGAAACGAACAAATATGAGACAGCAGCTCGTTAAAATACAGGCATGTAAGCAGACGCTCTTATTCAGTGCGACTTACACAACTTTTTACGTAGTATTTACACTGCATCCATTTATACAGCTGGATATATACTGAAGCACTGCAGGTTAAGTACCTTGCTCAAGGGTACAACGGCAGTGTCCTACTGGGAATCGAACCTGTGACCGTTAGGTTACAAGACCAGCTCCTTACCCATTACACTACACTGCCGCCCAGCTACTGCTCACAGAGGTAAGAGAGCTCGAGAGGGAAATTTCAGAAGAAGCAAACTGCACCTTAGCAGAGAGGAGGACAAACTTCTGTGGCGGGACGTTGTGCTGCTGGACGACCACGGGGGAGTCCGTGAGGGGAATAAGGTCCTTGTTGAGGGGGGTGGAGATTTTGGATGCTTTCTCCTCCTCAATAGCGCACAGACACCAGGAGTGGCCGTCTATGTTCATTGTCATCTGCAGGGAAGTAATAAAGCAATAATTATAAAAGAACAACATACTCCCCATTAAGTTCCTCCAGTTCAAAAAGTGGTTTAAACTTTTCTGTCTACATTAAAATTAACAAACCAGCAAAACTGTAGGATAGTAAATGCCTGAATGAAACACCTGAAACTGGATTTTTCATGAGCATACAGGATAAAAAACTTATGTCGCAATTTGCAAATCATTAACCAAGATAAATTCTTAGCATGCAAACTAGCCATGTTACAGGTGTATGCACAATGTATGCGTACGGTGTATAATGCTCAGCGTGAGGAAAGTGAACATGAAGCACACTGGCAGTGAGTCCGGCTCCTACCTGAGCCTCCATGAGGGGTTTCTTAAAGGGAAAGGAGTCGTGGTTGATGCACCACAGAACGTCACTGTCCTCCGTTTCGGAAGCTGCCATCAGCAAAACTCCTACGAGGGGGAGACCAGACAAAGCAATGGGGAATGTAGTCAGGACTGGCCCAACAAGCACAGGGAGACAAGCACGGGCATCAAAAGAACAGGCGTATCTTTACCTTCGAACAGAGCTACCTACTCAACATGGCAGGAGCAGAGACGCTTCTAGATGTCGTCCATTTTGACAAACATCAAGCTTCGCTCACACCCCGTAAAGCTCCATAGCTCTGGTAGTGAGTAACGCGGTGTGAGCCGAGTGTTCTACCCACCTTTGCTGTACAAGGCCTTGTGGATCTTGGCGGGCTTCTGCATGGTGGAGGAGGCGGAGAAGCCGGGCGGCAGGCGAACGTGCACCAGGGCCAGCAGGCTGGGCCGGGCCATGGCGTGTTTGGCATTCGGGACGGGGAAGGGGATGGTGCTGAAGTAGAGGCGAACCCCTGCGCACCCGGAGCAACAGGGAGAGTAGGCTTAGAGCCACGAACTCAAAATAATAACATGAGAACAACATCTAATTTCAGCCTTTTCCCCTCTCTCCACTCATAGAAATGGAATATACTCCAAATGTTCTAAATATGGGACGTCTCACGTAATACAGAAAGCAAAGTAATGTAACGCCATTTTCTCTTTCACTTAATTTACAGCATCAGCAGCTCGTCAAATGAGTGGCTTCTGGGGTGCCATGATATCGGCTATAATTTCAGCATCTAGCCCTTAAACATAGGTTTGTTTTAAGCTGTTATTTCCAGATACAACCCAATATTACCGTGCGTTTCACTATGTATTTTACATTTTTACTAAAACTGTTAATGCTGCTGCATTTGAACCTGCTCATGTTAAAATATAAATACAGCATCTCAGAATGCAGGACACTCATAAAAATAAAAATCAGGGGCAGAGGTTATGTCCTGCGGACCAGCAACTTTGAAAACCGAGTAGCCCATTGGGCCATTAAAATAATACACTTCATTTTCAAGCCTCGGACAGCATATTTGACTCTGAAACATCCCATTTCCCCCAGGTCCCCTCTCCCCTTGCCTGCGTGCGTGATGGCCAGCAGCTGGCAGTCGGAGGACTCTGACAGGTCGATCACGGCGATCTGCACGATGGGCCTGAACACGGAGCGGTCGATGGTCCTGAGGAGACAGAGACACGGGTTCGAGTCACAACCAGGAAGCCGAGCGTCCTTGTGGCGGGGGGACCGCCTCGGGACGCCGGAAGGGTCGAAATGGGGGTGGGGGTGGGGGTGGGGGGGGGGGGCGCCCGGGGCCTCGCATGGCAAGATTCCAGGCTCTCTGACGTCCCAGGCAGCCCAAATGCATTGTGGGCGAAGGAGCGCACGGACCTGGCGATGTTTCCGGCCGCGGCGACGATGGAATTCAGCGACATGGCCGCCACCCGACTCATCCCAGTGCCGTCCGCTCCCAGGTCATACACCTGGGGGGGGTGGGCAGAAACAACCTCTAAACAACCTTTAAACCAAATATAACTTTCAAGGCTAGTCACAGAATTGAAAAGAAATTCAGAGAACAGCGTGAAAGTTAGCATTTTTTTTCACTAAACCAAGAGGATGAACTGCTCCAGGCAGCGCATACGTGTAGGAACACACGCGTGTGCGTGCGCTAGGGCGGCCATAAGCACAGAGACAGAACGAGAAGCCCCCCCGTACCTGCAGAACGCCATTTTCTGAGCGCGTGTAGAGGATGTTCCGGGAGTTGTCGATGGCGATCTGGACGACGGGGTCTGCGTGGCAACAAGACAATAGAGACGCTATAGAGCAGATGTGCACAAACCTTTTCAGCGATGACCCAAAGATATCAATCCATGCTTTTCACGACCCAAACTGACGTCATTTTCATTAGTAACAATTAATTCATTTGAACCGCTGTTGACAGCCATGTTTTAATCTCTAAAAGCTAAACAAAAGGACAAGGTTACTGAAATTAGCAGGCAATTAATCCCATAAAGTACTTTCAAGTTAACAGAATTTTATCAATGAAGCATTGTACGAGTTAAGTGCTCAAAGCTGCCAAACAGAAACCCGTAGGATAAAACAAAACGTTTCTTCTCATTATCGTTACAGTTGTCGTCAGCGAGTCTGTTTTCAATGAGAGACATCAGCCACTTATCCAATTCCCAGTAGGGAAACTTTAAACTAATTTCCAATGCTATTATATTGCTAGCAGACCAGGGTCAAATAGAAATTTGTTTTGGTTTCAAATACTAATCTGTGCTCTATTGATCTTGCCTGGTGTAACTGAGCCTGCAAATATGACCAGAAGGTGGGGTTTGCATTTTTTGAGAGCATTTCATTGGTTCCAATACACCAGACAAGATCAGTAAAGCGTAGAAAAGTCCAAAACAAATACGCATTTGACCCGGGTCTGATTGCTAAAATTTCAAAACAGCCAACATCTCATTAATGTTCCAGTCCCCCCCCCCCCCCCCCCCCCCCGGGCCTCACCGTCCTCGGAGAAGGAGAACTGCAGCACGGACGGCACCAGGAAGGACAGGCTGCTCTTGGAGTGGTTGATCTTGCGGCAGCGCTGGCTGAACCAGCCGGCCTCGGCCTGGTAGGCGATCTCGTACAGGCAGCCGTCCTTGCCCGCCAGGAAGATGCGGCCCAGCTCGGTGGAGGCCACGGCCAGCAGGTAGGTGTTGTCCGTGGGGATGGAGTACAGCGGGTCCGGCAGGAGCTGCATGGCCCCCGACAGGCTGTCGTTCAGTCCTACTGGGGGGAGGGGGGGGACAGGCAGTCAGGACTGGGCAGGAGCTGCATCGTCCCAACCAAACGGGGGGGGGGGGGGGCAGTGTGACATCACCTGTCTGTGCTTTGGAGAAGCTGAGCCCCAGGATCACCACGTCCACGGGGGTGGCCAGGACCAGCAGGAAGTGGATGTGCGGCTGGAAGATCCCTGCAGGGGGATGGACGAGGATGCGGGACGAACAGGCCATGAGCACAGAGCAGGATCATCGTGACCCATAAACAAGCACACACACACACACGCAGAGTAGAACATTATTACAAAAACACTAAGGGCCCAATGACAAACAGAACTGCAGAATTTCTCATTCATTCAGTGCACAAGGAATACTTTTTGCCCCCATCCAATTATGGCAATTCAAGAAATTTGAATCCTTTCATTGGAATTGCTACTTTCACTAATGTAACCTTATTTTTAAAGAGGCAACTGATTCTGTAGCCATAAAGCTCCCCTTAACTGGACTGTAGGTATGATAGACTCTTGACACAAAATTAACAAAATTGAGTTGGACATGCCTCAGTTTGCCACAACCATGAATTACTTCTTCAGTCTAACAGTTGTACTTCGACACAAAGTGAAAAATTAGGACACGAAGTGTCACACTTCCTTACTCACCCGCCTTTGGTTTCACCAGGCCAACAGACAGGATAGTTTCACTGAGCCCGTCGAAGTAGGCCACGTCCCCCCTGCAGGACAGAGCGGAATTATGGGATACTGGAGACCATTTCACACACAGTGTCTATCTACAGAACCCAGAGCGCTCTTATTCGTTCAGGCCGCGGCTCTGCTCTACTCACCCGTCCTCGTAATTCCACATGAAGATGTCGTTGTCGATGGTCAGCCACGCCCGGCTGATCTCGGGGAAAACTCCCATCATGCAGTTGCACTGCATATCTTTTTCGAAAGGGTTAAAGTGCCGTGACCAGTCGTGGAATTGTGGGCCCGGCTACACCCTGAATTTCAGCACCGCCCCTCCCCGTGCCCGCGCCCCGTCAGAGCAGCCGCCATGGCGATTACCTGGCCCGAGGGTAACGTGGGATACGGCATCCCTCCGAGACAAAAATACATTCCATTTCCTCCTTCAGAAGAGTGCAAGGATGGTTGGCAGGGTGGATTTTGAGGTTTTTCAATTCATAAAAGGGACTGAAAGTGAACTACAATAGATTCTTAAAGCTGAACTCCGTCATCTGAGCAAAGGGACAGAGGAGGGAACAAGCAAACGGTACATTCTACAGGGATATCAGGGCATATTTCTTTTTGCACAGAGTCGTCACTGAGTGGCACAGTGTGCCAGATCACTGCAGTAGAACACCTGAGGTACTGATGTCTAGGTTTGATCAAATCAAATCAAAATTTATTTATATGGCACATTTCACAAACAACTGTCACAATATGCTTTACAGGCAACCCTGGCCTAAACCCCCACAGGAGCAAGCCTAAAGCAACAGTGGCAAGGAAAAAGCCCCTGGGGCAGATGGGAAGAAACCTCAGAAGGAACCAGGCTCAAGGGGGGGGGGGGCCTCCTCCGGTCGGCTCAGGGTGTAGCTTGGTGACCAAACTGACACGGCGCTGGATGCTTTAACACTGCGGGTGAAGCCCGGAGGAGCCGACTGGCCGGGCTGAACGGTCACGTGATCACGCCTCCAGCCGGGAAAAGGATACGGCTGAACTGCTCCACCAGCTCCGGGGGCAGCGGCACCCGGCGCACCGAGCTCAGCTCCGCCAGGCTGGGGACGGACAGCAGCCCGGGGCCCTGCAGGGGGTAGTCCATGTCCGACACCCCCGAGATGGACGGCATGTCTGTAGACGAGAGCCAGAGCACGGTCCGTGTAAACCACACATCTATACATTCCAGGAATCATGAGACATATGTTTTTTTGGACTGCTCGATTCATTAGAATTTCCAGAGGTTTCATGTGGGTTTACATGCACAGTAGGAACGTGAAGCGTCAACATAAGCTGCAGATGAACAGGAGTTCGCAGAGCTAACCAGCCTCTGCAAGCTATACATGCTGCAAGAGGTCTTTGCCAATATTTTCTGAAGACAGTTTGGCCTCTGACACAATACTGAGCACCGCCACAACAACAAAAAATTATAATAATGATGCTCTATGGCTTTTCAGCAGGACGTACAGCATTCTAGCGTGGCTACCTTTAGCTCTGCTAGCAGGAAAATAATGAAAACCTAGCTCTTAGCGTAGCCTCCATCTTTGAGGCATTAAGGCTCACTTTCTTACTGTTAAAAACTAAGTAAATGCTACAGCAGGAGGGGTGGGAGAGGCATGGGGGCTGCGGTCAGCTGCGTCAGGGAGGCCTACAGGACCTCGGACAGCAGCTGTGCTACAGGCAACAGGCCACTCAAATAAGTGACCAAGAGGCCAGCTAGAACACTGCTAGCGGACGCATGCCAATCTCTTATTTTACCCGTCCTCGTCTGCCTGGTCCTCTCCTGACCTGGAAATCGATCGAGGTCTGCCATCTTTAAGGACATTCCAATCTGTTAAATGCTTCTTGGAGGAGCTAGGAGGCTCCCGGACAATGCTAGAGCGAGAAAAGGCAAATGCATCCTTTGTGGAAGTATTTTTTTTGGAAGGCATGACGTATAAAAGGATTGACCAGTGGATCCACCTCTCTGCATCTGCCACATCTGTACCTGATGTGGCTTAAACCAAACGGTTGACTGAACAAGGACATTCCATTCGCCCTATACACATTTCCTCAATTCCTCAGTCCTGGTATCGCTTCCTCGCGTCCTTCGCTTGCATCCTCCATTGGGTGGATTAAGGAGCAAGGAAAGGACGCGAGGAACACGCACGTATCCTATGGCCTTACTGTGCGCGGGCACGTTGAGCAGCTCCGACAGGTCGGGGAAGCAGCGGTCGTCCTGCAGGTGCCTGTCGACGAGCCGGCCCGTGTTCTCCAGCACCTCGTTCAGGCCCGCGGCGGGGCTGCCCGAGCTCAGGCTGGATGGCATCGCCGCCTGGGAAAGAGGGGACCGACGGCTTCAGTCAAATAATAATCAGTAACCATAATGACAAAGCATACAAAAGTGCACAAATGAGAGGCTCATGGTCTCACGCATTTTAACTGACAAATTAGTCGATAGCAATTAACTGCGTAGGTTACAAATAATCATTCACAAAACGTGTAAGACCACATTTGATCGTAAACTGCGTATAAGAACATTTCGACATTCATCATTTTTTTGTATTTATATTTGTTCATGGCTGTATCCTTATGCAAATCACATGAACAGGATTGCGCATAAAATTTACAAACAGCCAGCATCTACCATCTCCTACACCTGGGACATGCACAAACACAAAGGTCTGCACGTGTCATGAATATTCATTTTCCATAGGAACATTTTTAAGGACAAAAGTAAGAATAATTTAAGAAAAGTTTTGTGAAAGAGGCCCAGTGTTGAGGAAAGGTTGGTCCTTCCAGCATGAAAAAAAATGTGTGCTTTGTTCTGAAAATGCACATTGCTCAATTCTGCTCAGAGTCGAGAGATCTGTAATAGTCTGTGTGCATAATCAGCTACGAAACAAACTGATTGATGCCGTTCACACCATCATTCCACATAAATCCTGACTGAGCCAGTTAAAAACAGACAAATGACTTTAAAAGCGCAGCTGAAGAAACTGATTAACCTACATCCGACATTGGAATCTAAAAGCAATTAAAGATTAAAATAATAAAAGCACTGACTCAGATGGCAACATTAATGATAAATTATAAAATCACTATCGAATCTAATTCTCCAGACCTTTTTACCGCAACAAGTATTTTTGATATGCTTAATACAGGTAAGCTACTGATTGCTGACTCAAACATTGAGCAAGTCAAGTGTGGTTATTTAAGCCCTGCAAAGAAAAACTAATGACTACTAATGACTTCATGAAACGTGCATTATAAATCTATAAGCACTATTTTAACTCAATGTGTTAGGAAAGACAGGAAAGATACCACTCATTCCAATCAAACCATGTTTATAGCTACACATCAGTTATCAGACAGTAAACAGGTTCATGAATATAGCCAATATAGCACACACAAAAGCAGGCAGGGGAAATAGTCTTGACACCTGATGCAGAGAAGGCCTTTGACCGAGTGTTATGGCCTTTTCTATTTCAAACGCTTCAAAAGTTTGGATTTGGCTCTAGACTAAATGTGTCAAGTGGATAAAACCTTACACACAACAGGTCAGGGTAAGACCAAGGGTCCAGCTCTCCCAATAATTAAAAAATAAGCAGAGTTGCTCAACTGTTGATGTCATTCATTTTGTGCCCAAGTGAATATATTTTGTGGAAACTTTATCTGTAGTCATCGAAAGCGAAAAGGGTTAGCTAGCTAAAGCCATAGCTACAATGTTGCAGCGTGAGGGAAGCAGCCAAATTAGCACCCGCACTAGAAAAGGAAACATAAGATTTGTCTACACCAATGAATACTTCGCAACAACACAAAGAAATGCAAACTAGAGTCCCTACACACAAATTAGCTTGCTGTGCAGCCTGCTTTTTTACATTGTTAACTTCCTAATGCCAGTGAGGATATAGCAGGCTAGCCGGCACAAAAACGCGGGCTTTCAAAATATTTTCGCAGCATAGCTGATTTTATATTTCTCTTTCAGAACACTGGACGACTTACCGAATCTAAATGATAAAGCAGTTGATCGAAACGTTATCTGTGCTGTCCGTGAGGGACTACTTAGTTCACTTAGACTACTGTCAACTCACTGCATTCCCCTCCACAGGCACAGACAAGGCCGTTGTTTCTTCTGGAGAAAGTGGAAAGCAGCACGAGCTGCTACCCGGAAAGCGGAAACGGAAGCCCGGAACGTTGTGGGCGGAGCTCCATCCCAAAGCCAAGCATTTTTAATGACCACGTTTAAATTCAGGTCTTATCAGCAAAACCTGGTTAAAGCCTTATTCAGCGTACGCGAAAACCGAATAACAGGTTGCATATGCCTCTAGTAATCCGCAAATGAAAATCATGTATACACCATTTTCTTTACAACGGTCTGCGCATGTACCGTTTCGCAAGGTGTGTTGGGTGTTGAAGTCAACCAGTTAGTTTACGCCAATGTAGATGTTGATGATTGATGGTCCAGTTACTCATGTATCCCAAACACTTATATGGCCTACTTATAAATGAAAATGATGATTGGTATGGTATCACCAAATTAGCAATACACAGCCCCACTATTTATTTATGAGCACGTCATTTCTATTGTACGGTTGGTTTATTCTGTTTTGCAATGCTATTATTCTCCATTTGTTTAGCATATGCACATATTACACCAATTTTAGCAGTTGCATAAGAAAGTAAATACTGTCGGATCAAACACCAAAAGACGTTCAGGAAACACGCACTTCAGGCCACATGTTGGGCGATCTTTCCTTACTACAGCAGTCCTAAAACTACAATACCAAATTTGTCCAAACTGCCATTCCTCATTTCACCACAAGATGTCCACCACATTCCAGTTTAGTCCTGAAACAGGCATCGCATCCAGCGGTGGCCCTTCTAAAGAACACAACATCCAGAGAGAGAGAGATTCCCCAGAGCCGTAAGCACAGTTATGTGGAGCCATTGTCCCACAAGTTGAGGGCCTACGATGGTAAAGCCACAGGTTTCTTGTTTTCAGGCAGCAGATTGGAAAATGAACTACCTGTTGTAAATTCAGATATGACTCATAAATGGACGGCTGCATTTGTTTCTCCTCTTGTTTCCACTCAAACAGTTGATTTGGCATCAGGATTGGCATCCTCCCATGCATATCAAATGATCCCGAGACCGAGATCAAGTTCACTTGAACTGAGGGATTAATTTCTCATAACAGGAGCATGGCAGGGGGTTAATTCTCATTTCGGTAATCTCTTCCCCATGTCCTGCACATGCGGTCATACACTATCGGCCCTGGGAGTGGTGTGGTGTAATGGTTAGGGACCTGGGCTGGCGACCCTACAGTTGCAGGTTCAATCCTCGGTACAACATTGCCGTTGTACGGTGTACGTTGAGTTAGGTAATTCTTCATCTTAATATGCCAATAGGCTGAACGTTAGCCTCAAAGACTGTCCAGTGCTGCTCAATTTGAATATGTGTGTAGTTTGTTTGACCTTAATAGTCTTTTGCCTTTAACATGCTAAAAACAATTTTTAGAATTGCAGTGACAGTATGTCCACTGGTACTATGTTTCCCAATGGGATATTTACACAGTATCTATTGTGAATTATATATTAGACTGTACAATCTGTTTGGTGTTATATGGATTTTATTCTTTTATTATATTTTGTGCTGTCCTCAGCCCCCTCTGTGAAAAGTACTGCTCAGTAAAAACTGGAGTTTATGACAAGGAGGAAGTTTTATGTGATCTGTGTGAGGTGATTGTTTTATTCTTCATAAAATAACAGCTCCTGCTGCTCCTCCCAAAACAACTGAATGCATACCCACACCCACCCACCTTTACACACACACGCACACACACACACACACCCTTCCACAAAAACACACACACACACACGCATACACACACACACACACACACACACACAACACACAGTAGCCTCTCAGTGGCTGATAGAGGGTGAGTGAATGCCTGGGTGGGATGGGGGTGATGTTGGGGAAGGGCATAAGGCTGTTGATGAAAATCCACTCAAGTGCAAATGCACCAAACTCTCGAATTGCTGCACCTTTCATACCCTTACCCCCCCCCCCCCCCCCACCCACACACACACACACACACTCCCCACACCCAACCCCCCCACCCCCAAAGACCTCCCAGCTCTGCACACAAAAGCCCAGAGATGCTGACTGCTCAGAGAGGAGCAGTGTTACACAGACAGCCTGCTGAAAATGGTGTGATGTAGTCAGTTTGCACAGTGCAGTGTGATTTTTTGGACATTTTGCAGTGATGCAACGTGCCATGTTCTGCTCATTACTCTGCTGGCCATCTAAACCGAGCCCAAATTTCCTCATCTGGCCGAGTTGTTAACCCAGTTAAGATCACTATCCTCTGTAATCCTCCCACTCTGTGATTTTGACACACACGTAAACTTGCTGCTTATTTTCTGTTTCTCATTGACTGTTTTGATTTTACGCAAGACATAACGTTTTCCCACTCACAGCCACGACCACATTCTAGATCTGGTGTTCACTTTTGGTTTTAATCATTAGCAACCATTACAGTCTTAATTACTAAAATGAGGTGTATTCCTTGTCTATTAGACCCTATTCCCACAGCCATGGTCAAATCTGGTCTCCCTGTCATTAGTCCTACTCTCACTAACATAATTAATACTACTGGCACTCTGCTGTCCCAAAAATGCCTTAAAGAAAGCTGGTCTTGACCATTTTTTTGAGCAAATAGGACTTTATTTTTCAATCCTTTTCAAATGATAGGTTCTCACTTGAGCCTTGAACTCAGATAAGATGGAAATATTAGCAGTAGGTCTCAAATCTCTTATAAATAAATTCTTAGTTTTTGTTAAATCTAGATGGCTTCTCTGTCTCCACCAATGCAGTTATAAAAACGTTTGCATAACTATTGATTCAGATCTCTCCTTTCAAGCCCTTATTAATAAGATCACAAGAGTGGCCTTCCACCTGAGGAGCATATCTAAATGAAAAGACGCTGTCCCTGCAGAATGCGGGAAAAATGGTTCATGGGTTTGTAATCTCCCGGCTGGACTACCATAGTGCTTTATGGTCTGGTTGCACCAATTCAGCCCTGAAACAACTCAAACTTGTGCAGAAAGCAGCTGCTATGGCACTTACAAGAGCTAAGAAATGTCAACAAATCAGTCCGATGCTGAAATCTCTTCATTGGTTGTCTGTTAAATTTAGGATTGACTACGAGATTTTACTTGAAACATATTGTGATGTATTCAGGACTATGTTAGTGTGCAACCTGCTAGTGTAGAATATGTTAGTGAGTTACTTAATCTTTACTCTCCTCCAAGATTACATTGTTCATATTTGAAAATTCCAAGTATATCTAAAATTACAATGGGTGGCAGAGCCTTCTCTTACAGAGCTCCTGTCTTATGGAACAATCTTCCTATGCATTTTTGGGCCTGGGACATGCTCTCTGTCTCTAAGTGTAAAAAAAACATACCTGCTTAGTCAATCCCGTAGTTAAAGATGTCTGGGAGAGGTAATTCAGGACCACAGAGCTGTTATGAGGGGTGACATAGCTCAGGAGGTAAGAGCGGTTGTCTGGCAGTCGGAGGGTCGCCAGTTCGCTCCCCCGCCCTGGGCATGTTGAAGTGTCCCTGAGCAAGACACCTAACCCCTAATTGCTCCCAACGAAGGTACTGATTGGTACCTTGCATGGCAGCCTTTCGCCGTGCGTGAGTGTGTGTGAATGGGTGAATGAGAGGCATCAATTGTAAAGCGCTTTGGATATATAAATATATAGATAAAAAGCACTATATAAACGCAGTCCATTCACCATTTATGTGAGCTGAGCTAACTGTGCTGTTGCCCTGCCTCTGCATGTGAACAGTCTGGTTTACTGTTGGGAGCGTGCATGTGTGCAGAGTAGGCCTCAAATAAAGAAAAATCTCTTTCCTTTTTCTTTAATTCTGTGTCACTAAGCAACTGGCTTGCATGGACAGTGTTTGTAATGACTACAGGATATTTTTATTTTTCTCCTGTGGCAGACCTATATTGTAGCCCCCACACCCCATTCAAGCAGTAGGTAAACTGCTTAAAAGTCCTGTTACTTCCTGTTGCTTGCACTGACACAAATGAAGCCCTGATGGGCTTCTCTCTTCTCATGTGACTAAATTAAGTCAACTCACCATCAACTATTCAAAAGAAAAACAAGCTTATGCAGTTTGCTCCAGTTTCTCTTAAAGAAAAATCTGGACACTTCCATAAACAAACTGATCTGATTCTTGTCTATTCGTTTTTCGTTATCTTGTCTTGTCTATTTCAGGTTGTCAGGAATATTTATGCGAATGGTGCTTTAGTTCCAGGAATAGCAGTTGAAGACTGAAAAGGTTTTGGATACTCAGAGAGCAGTTGGTAAAGGGGGAGGGGGGGAGGAGGGGTAAACCAAACAAGCCTTTTGGGAGAGCTTTTAGCACCTTATTGGCCAAACAGAGGGCTATTGTGCGCAGCAAGATTACATCAACCGGCCCCTGGGGCTGCAATTAGCCCGCCCGGCCCTGCCCCCCTCCCCTCTTTCCAAATAAGCATCCCTGGGGAGGGCAGCTCCACGTGGGGCCCAATGAATCCCAATCTCCAGTGCCCTGCGCTGAATGAGGATGCTCAGCCAAGCTGCCGAGCCTTTCATTCCGCATAGATGCAGAGAATAGGTGTAGTCTCTCTCTATCTCATGCTCTCTCTCTCTATCTCACGCTCTCTTTTTCTTCCATGAAT
This sequence comes from Anguilla anguilla, assembly GCF_013347855.1. Taxonomy (NCBI): domain Eukaryota; kingdom Metazoa; phylum Chordata; class Actinopteri; order Anguilliformes; family Anguillidae; genus Anguilla; species Anguilla anguilla. The sequence continues at coordinate 25,009,377 of NC_049214.1, forward strand.
AACGTGTTGACAAATGTGAAATCTGACTACCCGATTACAGCAGTGATTAGTGACAATTATTTACAAAATCATACAAATATTGGTCCAGTTAATTATGAAAACTAAAAGGACAACATGGGAAACAAACAGAAATAAAGAGAAAGAAGGGGCATACATACATCTCATCCTCTCTCTCATTCTTAAACAGAATTTCCATCTCTCTTTCTGACTTCCCTCATTCTTCCTCTCCCTTTCTCTCTCTCTGTTACTTTCTGTGGATATACTTCCAAGATTCGCCACGAGAGAAGGTAAAAAAGGATAGCATGAATTTGGCATGACACACTTCTAGTCTCACTACAGGAAGTGCTTCGGTGAGGCTGTTGCGGGTACGAGCGGTGACCATGCCCATACAGTGTGACAGGTAGGGCAGGTAGGGCAGACGCAGCATCATCCTGCGGCACCAAGGCTCCTATTGGCCAAATAGGAGAGGTCAAAAGTCATGGGACATTCTTCAGGGACCGGAGACAAAAGTCTCAAATTGGAAATGTCAGACTAAATAATACTGAAGATAACGAAAAAATAAAGATGTAAACTTCGTGATTCAGTCTTCTCCTTTGTGCCTACCCTCCATTCTGAAATTTTTCTTTCTTCATTGGCCATTTATCAGCCACAAAAGAACAAGTGAACAATGTATAATAAACTTCCTCTCGCTGCAGTCAATTCTCCCTGCGTGTATAGAATGCTCCTTTCTTTCCTTTGTGTATCTTTAAGTCGGACAAAGCAGGGACTTCCTTGGAAACAGAGAATACGTACTTTCCCACAAGATGCGAGGGTGTAGGCTGTTTAATTGGAGAACGACAGGCCAGGCCAGCAAGCCTGGAGAGAGAACGGCCTCATCGCTGAAAAGAGTCGCTCAAAGAGAGTTGCATTTGTTTTCTATCACGTTGGTATTTAATTGTCTTTTCTTCTGCGTCTCTGATGCGAAACCAAAAGGGTTCCGAACAATGAGGTAAAAAAATGACAAACATTTTTTTATCAGGAGTTTAATCATTCAGGTGTAGAGAGATTTGTGCAGAACAGAATCAAGAGATCTTTTTTTTTGCTGATCTTACTGGTTTTTGACCTTTCTGACATCACACAGTTGAGAAATAGAAAGCGTTCACATTCATGGCGTGTGCAGAAGCGGTGGGGTTTTGTTTCAGTGAAGTTTTCAGGAATGAGAGCCCCATACATTCCATTCACGCTAGCACAGCCGCGCTCCGCACAATAACTTTACCTCGAGCGCCGTTTCGCCGGAGAATACGGTCGGCGCAGCCGCCGGCAAACTGGCACTGCAGCTTCTTGCCGGCGGAAAACTGAGGGGAGGTAGCTGAGATGAGGATCGGTCGGCTTAAAGAACGCAAAAATAACCGAAGAACCGCCCTGCCGCTAGTAGGTCGCGGTAAAATGCTGGCAGACGGCCTGTAAGTAGGTGCTTGCCTGCTGAGTCATACCAATGTTTTCGAAGCAATGCTTCCCCGGGTTACTTCACGTGCGAACACACCCAACGCACTTTCACTGAGAGGTATGCTAGACGTCTTCCCACCAACTAACGCAGACAGGATATCCGCCAAAACGCTGCAGTCGCTGGCTAACTCATATTTAAATGACTGCCCCATGTCTCACAAATGCAAGCATGGATCTTTTCATATTAGCCCTGGGGAAAAAGCTAGCAATGTCCACATAATCTGAAGCGATATTATGCTCAGGGTGCACAGGCGAGAGAAGTGAGAGAGTGGTGTGAGAACTGGGACAAAATCCATACAAACATACACAAACTCACAAGAATAAACAGGCATGCACATATGCCCAGGTACACACACACACACACACACACACAAGACATATTTGCTGTGTCTCCATATTGGCCCGAGGATATTTTTTCTCTCTCACCGACCTCAAACCCTTAAACCAACATTTAACGATACTTTCCTTAATGTGTCTGTGTTTTGAGGTTAGCCATCAGGCTATAATTTAGAAACCATTTCAGTGTTTTTGCCTCTGGAGACTGTTAGCCGGACGCCATTTTGTTTTGCTTTCAGATAGAAACGCAGTGGGCTAAAGACTGATAAGAGAATGAGCCGCCGTTAATAAAAATGCAGCCTCTGAGCGTCATGAGTAATCTAACCCTTTATTAAAACGCAGCATCTGACTCATTGAAACGCTCAGTTGCCGTGGAATGGTTGTGTGTGTATAATTACATGTTTGTGGGCTGTTTTTAGCTTGTCATTTCCCCATGCAGACTCTCAGGCTGTGCAGTAGGCCTATAGCGGGAAGGAAACTCTTGGTGTAACTCATGGGGGGGGGGGGGGGGGGGTTGCGGGCTTGAGTCCCGAGCAATGCATTGCTGTTGTGCCCAAAAGCAAGAGCACTTTCCTGAAATGCTTTAAAAATTTTACGCTATGCGCCTTAATAGTAATAGATTTTATTTGCGAAGCACGTTTTTACCCACGCTCAAAGCATTGCACAGTACGTTAAAAGTAACAAAGCGAAACACAAAAAAAAAAACTACATAAATAAAATAACAAGAGCACAGCAATGAATACAACATGTACAAGGGACCAGAGGAGAGAAACCATAACCACTACACACAGAAGAGCATACTATGTAAGTGAAACATTGTCACAGGCTTTCCTAAGCAGGTAGGTTTTTAACTGTGTCCTAAAGGAGTTGGACGGAGTTATAAGACCAGGTGGGCTCAGATAGGTCATTCCAGGGCCTGGGTACCACAGAACAGACAGCCCTGTCACCCTCAGAGCAGAGTTTGGGGGAAGTACAGTAAGCCTGCCAGAACCAGAGGAGTGAAGGGGCAGCCGGGAGAGTAGGGGTCCCGGAAGGCACTAACGTAATGTGGGGCAAGACCAGACAGAGCCCTGCAGGTCAGTAAAAGGACCTTAAGCACTATCTTCAATGTGACCCGGAGCCAGTAGAGACAATGCTGGGGATATGTGCTCACTAGTGCATGTGCAGGTAACGACTGTAGCGGTAGAGTTCTAAACCATTTGGAGACGAGAGGGTAAATTGGAGGGGACACCTATCAGCAGGGAGACACCAATTAGACACCAGCCGTAATGTAATAAAAGCATGGACTAGCTTCTCTGGGTCAGGTAGGGATGCAAATGTGAGAGATGTTACCAAGGTGGAAGAAAGATCATTTTTTGATATGATAGATGGGGGCTTGAAAGGAACTCGAGGAGTCGAAAATAACATTAGCCTCTTTTCCACTGTAGGGCCGAACGGTTCTGAGCACGGAGAGGAACCGTTCCAATGGTGTTTCCACCTGGAAACGGTTTGGCGCGGAACGCTTACAAACCGTGCCCAGCACGATATTTTAGGCACGGTTAGACAACCATGCTCAGTGCAGCAGAACCGTTCGGGTGGGCGGGCTTAATGACATAGACATTCACCGATTGGTCAGTTTTGTGACTTCACATCCGGTCTCTTCACATCCTCTTCTGTAAGCTAGGTCGGTAGAGAAGCTAATATAAATAAAAATGCCCGAAACTGTGTCATGGTCAGTGGAGGATACGCTAAAAAGAAAAACCAAAAGCAGACCAAAATACACAGAATCCTCGTCCATATCGCCAGCCAACGAAACAGAACATAACAAAAACAGAACAGAATGGGGAGCGACGACAACAACTGGCCCATATTTATTACATACACAACGGGACACCATCGCTGATCCACTGCGTCACTTGCTGCCGTCACTAGCTTTTCTTAGATACTTCCTAGTCTTGGTTTTAGCAGCCCGACGGTGGAAACAGAAACGGTAACCGTTCCCACGAGTCCCGAGCAGCGCGGAACGGCACGGAGCGGCCCTGGTAACCGTTCGGCCCCACGGTGGAAAAGCGGCTATTGATATGCCTCACTAAAGGAACCACAGTAACACAGAGGGAGACAGCATTACTGATATATCATTTCAGTCTCGCCGCAGTTCAGCTTCAAAAACTGAACTTTTAGTGTGCTCTGAATCTGCTCCTTCTTCACACGGTGACCTTTCCACCCGCATTCGGTCACACAATGACAAACGGCCTACGATGCTTTCAACATGATGTCTCCCAAATCATTTTTATTATTACTGATGTGTATGGGATATACAAAATCCATCTCATCTCCATACTTGTCTAAAATAGTTTCGTGTGATTTATTCTATCCTGTTGCGCTATGTATGTGTTTAAAAAAAAAAAAAAAAAAAAATATATATATATTTAAAAATCCCAAACTATGTAGAGATCTCCTCTCTCTTGGGTGTTGTGCACTGAGGGTGCTCTAAAACTACCGAAAGTTTAGTTAAGCCCTGCCCCCATCTGCCAGGATGAATCTTGCCCCCCAGGGGGTAGAGATGAGTCTACGTGCTGTTCTGTGAACGTTCTCAGAGACGCATATATCTTCTTTATGACACCCAGCCTGGCCCTGCGTTCAGTATTCCAGATGTGTTGTTTTACTTTACGCCATTTTGAACATCCTAAAGAATGTGGGGTTTTCCCCCCTCTCTGTGCTCTGTTCTGCGTTTTAAGTGCTCGCTGTGGCCATGTGTGGAGTACATGGCTTTTGCGTTGAATGAAAGCTCTGTAATGCTTTGTAGGGGTTAGTTCACTTGGGGTTTTTTGATGATATTATTATTTCAGTTTCAGTGCATCTTTACAAATGCATAAAATATAAAACAGTTATTTCATGTTTGCAATGCAGTTTATCACCTAACAGGAGGTGGTCAACAGTTTAGACTGAATTTGGCCAGGTGTGTGCATGAGCTGCATTTGAGTTATGAAATGCAGTACTACTGCGGCAAGAATATTTTTCCCCCTCAAAGTTTTTGTGTGCAATGAAGAATATTTTATATATATAGAAATGTTTCTGATGACCTTTTGACTTTACAATGGCAGGTATAGAGCATTATATATAAATCACAAACCCCTGAATATCATATACCCGCCATTGTAAAGATATTTATGTAAATATTCTTTGCACGAAACTATCTGGGCCAAAACAAAAACATGCACGGAAACCGAAATTATATATATTTTTAAAACCACAGAAACTACTGTAAACTATGCCTTTAAACTGACAACATAGTTTTATAAATGACATAGGCAGCAAGATAGTTTGTGTTCATGGTAATAAGCAGGTTTTCAGTTTTCAGGTTGCCATAAATAAATAAAATGAATGGCTTCTAATTGACCTAGCAACTCAACAATAATGCTAACCTTCCTCCAGGCTGGTTACAATTATTTTTTGGTCAAATTGCAACAAAAAATCAAAAAAAAAAAAAAAAAACACCACTGCAATGCTATAATGCTATAATGAGCAAGTTAAAAATGGGGTTTTCTTCAGTTTTGTTTCTGTAATGCAGTCCTGCAGGCATCTGCTATACCAGAGAAAGGTTCCCCGGGGGGAGGGCACCACTGGACAACCTTTTCCGTGACCCAGAAGGCAGTTCTGCTTCGGCCTCGAGGGAAAACGGTCAAAGGTATTCTGTGTTTAATCTGACCTTGGGGATAAGGCCTGGAGGAAATCCCAGAGTAGCGATCGGCGCACGCTGGATTCGTTGTAACATTCTTTTTGTTTTTTTATCACTGCAAAGGTTTTCCGTGGCAGTCAAAGAACTCGTGTTGTCATTTATTCTGGCGCATAAAGTGTTCGTTAAGATAGATGTGTGATTACTTTTGAATAGGCTTGACTTGACTGTGTCTCGTTCCTACGAACTCACACCCTGAGAGGGGGAAGGGCTGCCCCTATTGAGTCCAGCTAATCTCCAGGCTTATTCTTACATGTCACCTTGGGGATTTTTCCTACCCAATATCACCTTTGGTTTGCTTTATTGGGGTTTAGTTTGGGAAATACTGTGAAAAATGTAATGTGAAGATTTGGACCCACCGCCTCAGGCCACCCCAAGAAAAACAAAAGGAACCATTTATTAGTACATTTTCAATAAAATATTATATGAATGAATATTTAATAGAATTAGAATAGGAGTTAATTTCAATAACTGAAATAAGAAGTTATGAATCCGACGTTCTAATATTTCAGGAGGACCCCGGTCAATCAGGGCCCTAGGAGTTGTCCCCCTCCCCCCCATACGGTGGCGCTGTGTGCTATATGCATATACAATGCATACGTACAAAAGTGCATATTGCAGGAGCCCTTTCTCTGTTTAGCCTCAGTGACTCCATACTGATATGCTAAAGAGGCTAAAGCAACTCACAGCTGGAAGTGATCTGAGGGGCTGTCAAAAACTGTTTTCATTTCAAGATGGAGGAGCAGGAACTGGGAATAGCCACACGTATTAGTTCCAGCAATTCGCAGAGGTGATTGATTCCTTTTTAATCCTAATTGTACTGGTCTTGTCAGTGCTCTCCCCAAAAGCCATTGCTCACATTGCTAATTTGCTCCATTCCCTGAATGTTGTTACATCATTCACCACCCCCACCTCCACCCCCAGCCCCACCCCCACCCCCCTGTTCAAAACATAGATAAAGTACTCTTATCGGCCTAAGCAATTCTGCTAGTGCAAATGTATCCCATGCACTTTGAACCCCCCTCTTGTCACTAACGGTGTGTTCCAGACCTTCCAGACAAACTCGGCATCTCATAATTCCTAGTTGCAGGCTCGGAACGTTCCCATGGTTGCGCTTGGATGGCCACATGCATGCAACCACAGCTAATATTATGTTAAGACGGTTATGCTGGCTATTTTGTAAATTAGCTATAGCATTAAGCTAACTGCTCTATGTGTCTAATATTACTGTAGGCCCTATGACAGAAACTTGGCGCTCAGAAAGCTGAAGGGCCTTTCTACTACATTTTTTTTTCTAGTTGTAAGTACTGTACTGTCCAAATTTTGCACACATGGCTACGATCAGATTTTTGACCTCAGCATGTGAATTGGGTTGGGTCGATTCCCCTTCTGCAACTGAGCGTTTTATTTTTCTTCTACTGTTCATGACCAAAACAATCTGAACCGGAGCCAGGGATTCCAAAAAACGCAGAAGTTACATTTTTTTATGTTCGTAAATGTCATCAAGAGGCCTGCTGTGATTGAGCACCATTTGTTCAGAGCGACACAGCAGTAGGAAGTGTGGCGTTACTGGGAAAAGCGCTGCCAACGCTCTTCCGTAAAGCAAGTTATTTTCATTGGCAAGCACGCGCTCTTACAAAATGCGATAATTGAGCTGGACGGGGGGAAAAAGTATTCTCGGTTAGGTCATTACTGGTCTGTGCTCGAGGGCAACAGGAATGATTTGCACAAATATGTTTTCTGAAGCTGTTTGGTATTTTTAGGACAAGTTGCTGTTTTGCTACCACATTTCATAACGCAGATAAATTAGGTTCATGATTATTTTTTCTTTCTTCATGCAAACAGTTGGCCAGATTCAGTTTAAACTGTTGACCCCCCCCCCCCCCCCCCACATGCTAGGCAATAAACTGCAGTACGAAAACAAAATTACTGTTTCATGCCACACTGTTTCATTATGAGCATTTTGCGCCCAAAAAATATGTAGCAGGTATGTTTACTGTAGTCGCAGAACATTTTAGGGAGTGTCTGCTAAAAATAAAATTTGAATTCGTACAAGCCTGTGCCTCGGAATCAAGAGGCTAAACCCGATGAATGCATTATATTTTTGTAAGAACTGAGATTCTCGCAGAGGATTTCCACACAGAAGGAAAGGTTACAGGTCAGTAATCCAAGATTAATGTTATGAAAATGATCATTTCTACATATGACAGAGTCGTAGGGACACCGTGAGGACGTCACCCGCATATTATCTGCGAGGAGAAAATCCACCAGGAGACAAGTCAGATATGCGTTTAATGGAACTCTCCGGATAAAACTCTCCTGAGACACTGAACATGTTTTAACTGAAGATAGCTGATGAATTTCAATGATGAATTAGGCTTGATTTATTAAGTCATATGTACATACATAAGCTTTTCCCCTGACAGGGATTTAGGAATGAATATGTAACATATGAAACTTTTGTGAGATTAAGGTTGCATTTTTGGTTTCTGTATGTACTGCCTCGGCTATTATTTCAAATCCCGGATTCCAGCAATGTTGCATTTGTGTATCAATGTCTGTGTCAGTTGAGCAAAAGAAATGGCTTTTCCTATCCCAGCATGCAGTGTGAGAGAGGCAGGAACACCCCGGACAGGTTGCCAATCCATTGCCAGACCCACCACACACCATTCACTCACCCATTCATACCTAGTATGGGCAATTTAGAGTCTCCGGGTTAGCCTACTGTACGTCTTTGGACCATGGCAAAAAAAACCAGCAACTCCACACATAAAGACGCCTCAGTTGGGATTCGAGCCTTGTACAAACCATGTACACCCCCACTACCACCACCATTTTTCGCAGATGAGGGGGTGCTTTGGATCTTGGGCAGTTCCATTTGGCCTCCACACTTTACTCTCACCATGACTCTGATACAAGTGAACACAAGACCTTTTCAAGACCTTTGCTGTTATCTAGTGTAACAGGCCATAACACAATAAATTAGAAAAAATTACAATAAGCCACCCAACATTACTACATTGAATAAATGGCACATTTAAAAGAATATATCATTTCATTTGTTGACTGTAACTAAGGACAACTAATTTCCTGACAAATAAAGTTAAAATAAGGTAGGCTACCAATAATTAAAGAAAAAAAACATGACATAATTCCTTGGTAAGATTGATACCTCTGTCTTACTTTATCAGAACCATAAATTCTACCGATAACTACATTTTTAAATTTCAATTGTCATAGTGTAGCAAAACTCTTTGCTCTCTGTTTACAGAGCACCTCCTGTGATCTTACTGACTCGTCATTCTGACTGTCAAGTATGTAGCAAGCTTCATTTAACAAGGTCATATCAGACTGGTCAGTAGATACTGTAAAAAGTCATTTCACATTAACGCATTTGTGGTAAAGTGAGAGTGTAGTTGCCAAATTGCACCATCAGGTGGGGCTAGTTATTTTGGCCTCCCATTGCTTTCTACCCGAAGGGCAAGACGTCAGTACAGCTCTGAGAGCGTACAGCTTATTTGCATTTTCGAGTCTGCATTTAAAATGTATAATTATCAAGGTACAGTGTAATTACAAAGCTATTCTACTCCTCTCACACATTGTTCTGCTCTCCACTGTTTTTTTCTTGAGATGTGGATTTTTCAGTGTTTTTTTCCCTTTTGGTACTTGGCCCTTCAAGAGAGTCGTAATACAAATATTTACACATGAAGCTCATTAACATTAGCTGAACTAGCTGAAATTGAATTCTTTATACCACAAATTCCAGTTTCAACTAGAACCACTGTGTGGGACAACTTAAATGTACCAATAATTAGACGACAGATGTACATTTGTGCCCCCACTGTTCCACCCCGCGTTCCCCCCTCCCATCCCCAACCCCAAACTACCTTACCACTCAACTCAAGTGCAAAGACATAGACAGAGAAGAGAGAGGTCAAAAACAAGTTGAATAAAAGCTTTAAACCGCTTCCCATACAAGTGTTCATTGGGCTACTGTTACCAACTTGTTTTGGTCTGTGGCTGTCTTGGCAGGGTTCTACATTTTCAACCATTAAAGGGCTACATGTGATGCCTCCAATTCAGTGAATGAGAAATATTTTCTTTTCCATGTGTGTGATGGCCTATTGGCCCCACTGAGCTATTGCTTGGTGGTCATGGGAACTAGCTTTTTGTGATAATGTGGGATATGAAAATACAGGTGATTGTCTAAAATATTAGGGATCCCCTAAACTGACTCCACACCCCCATCCTAATACTCAAGCTCTGCCACTGACCTTTGTACTGTACAAATTTAGCTGAAATCAGTTGAACTGAAACTGTACATGTCTGCAATCCCAGCAACCTCTGTACATCTTCCTGGGGTCCAATGGGAGGAGCTGAAGAGGGACTGCGGAGGGGAGAAGGGGTAATGATGCAAATCTTTGCCAGGCTTCAAATCACGGCCATCGCTGTCCGTGTTGCACAACAGGAAATACAATTAGAGCGTGGAGCAAAAGACCAAAAGTCCACAGCCAACTGAACTTTCTAAGGAGTGATGTCATGTTCTGGGGCACGTATCTTGTGCCTTTCTCTGACAAGCCCCGGTACTAATCACAACCCCTCTACCCCATCACTCACCATCCCCAGTACTAATCACAGCCCATCAACCCTGTCTGCGACCATCCCAGTACTAATCGCAAACTCTCTATCCTGCCTGTGACCGCCCCCACTACTAACTACAACCTCTCTACCCCACCTGCGACCATCCCCAGTACTAATCACAACCCTTTACCAGTTCCCTGTTAACTCTGCTAACTATGCTACAGGTTCAGCTCAGGCTACAGGGTTGGCATAGAGACCCAGGGGTTGACTGGTAAATTTAGCTTTCCAGAAAAGCTGGAAAAATTCAAAGTTGACTTTCCTGGGGCTGCGGCCCTGTAGCGGTGTTAGACGGACACATGGGGGACTTATGAAACCGCAGGTGATGTAATATTCATGCGAGCAACAGGCCATCTCCCTGTAGCTCTGCTGATTATAGAGCAGGCACCCTCTCCCTTCCATCCACTCTCAGAATGGACTGATCTAGCAGGGCTAGGTTGCTATGGTAATAGCTAATGTTTGTTGGGTTAAAAAGACACAGCCCTCTTCAGCCTTTCTTTTCCCCTGAGAGAGAGAGAGAGAATGGCCTGGGGTGTGGTGGTAAGGAGGATTTTGATTGGCTCAGAATGTCTGACATGCCTGGGGCTATGCATGTCATGCATTTTCCATTTAGCCTATCCTTTAATATTAAAGGCTCATTAGAAGCTGATATCAAGATTATCTTGAATAAACAATCATTTTTTTTATATATGAACCTTGAAGTATGTATGCACACCTGTGCACTATTTGCCTATTTGGTAGTAGATACTACCATGAATACTGACGTACAACCGAATAAGAAAGTGTGAAATATCAAAAAAAGCATTTACATTTGGAATACACTTTAAAATCATCAGCATGCCTTGAAATTTGCACAGAATACTGAATACATTTATCACATTTCCTGAAGTATTTTAAAAAGAACCATAAATATTGCAACATAAATGTCTTGCCAATTTATGTTAAGAAAACAAAAACACTTTACTCACTGCACTGTATATCAATATTGATTTACAGTGCAGTGTGTAAGTATTTGGATCATGACACCTTTTTTTGTTGATTTTGCTCTGTACTCTAGTAGCTTTGAGTTGAAATAAACATTGAATATGCAGACTATCCTCTTTATTTTGAAGGTATTTGCATCCATATTGGGTGATCCGCGTAGGAACTACTGCCCTTTTTATACATAGTCGTGCATTTTAGGGGAGCAAAAGTAATTGGATAGTTGGATACTCAGCTGTTTCCTGGCCAGCTGTTTGTCCTTACATGATTAGTTCATGCTCAAGAAAGTAAACAAAAGGTGTAGAGTTGTCTCTAGGTGTGGAATTAGCATTTGGAGTCTGTTGCTGTTGTGACTCAGCGTGAACACCATAGAAATGTTAATCCAAATCAGGCCATCATGAGGCTGAGAAATCTAAATGAATCTATCAGAGGCATAGCCAAAACGTTTAGCCGCATTTATATAACTGGATACAAAACAATTTCTTTGCATTGCTGGTACATATATTTCCATAAGAAATGTGACATTCATGAAAGTTTTTGGGAATAAAGTTAATTCGGGAAATACTGTAGTGTTATACTTTCTCATTTGGACATGGATAGAGGCTATCAACAGAATTGTTGCCAGAAATTAATCTGATTTAGATTATATAAGGTTTAAGTAATTATTTCATTGTGCGTCTGAATTTGGTGAAAATACAGGCCAACAGCTTGGATGACAAATGTTTTGTGAAACTGGTGGCATGCCACTGTCCCCCAGTAAACCTGGTATTCCCGAGATCTGAGGTTCAATAGCTCCCAGACAATAGGGCCTAGGACCATCAAACCACTGCTAGAGTGTTCACAGACAGCGGCCCCGAGAAGCAGAGCCTATGCTTCGGGCGCTACCACCCCGCGCGATTTTACACGAATATTTCCAACCGTGACTTCATGCCGCGGATCTGAAAAAAATGCAGCCGGCTAACGCAATCAATGTTCAATAGCTCCCAGACAATAGGGCCTAGGACCATCAAACCACTGCTAGAGTGTTCACAGACAGCGGCCCCGATAAGCAGAGCCTATGCTTCGGGCACTACGATCCCGTGCGATTTACACGAATATTTCAAACAGTGACTTTAAGCCGCCGATCGGAAAAAAATGCAGCCGGCTAACGCTTTCAAAGTTCAATAGCTCCCAGACAAAAGGGCCTAGGACCATCAAACCACTGCTAGAGTGTTCACAGACAGCGGCCCCGAGAAGCAGAGCCTATGTTTCGGGCGCTACGACCCCGTGCGATTTTACACGAATATTTCCAAACCTGACTTTATGCCGCCGATCGGAAAAAAATGCAGCCGGCTAACGCTTTCAAAGTTCAATAGCTCCCAGACAATAGGGCCTAGGACCATCAAACCACTGCTAGAGTGTTCACAGACAGCGGCCCCGAGAAGCAGAGCCTATGTTTCGGGCGCTACCACCCCGTGCGATTTTACACGAATATTTCCAACCCTGACTTTAAGCCACCGACCGGAAAGAAATGCAGCCGGCTAACGCATTCAATGTTCAATAGCTCCCAGACAATAGGGCCTAGGACCATCAAACCACTGCTAGAGTGTTCACAGACAGCGGCCCCGATAAGCAGAGCCTATGCGTCGGGCGCTACCACCCCGCGCGATTTTACACGAATATTTCCAACCCTGACTTTAAGCTGCCGACCGGAAAAAAATGCAGCCGGCTAACGCTTTCAATGTTCAATAGCTCCCAGACAATAGGGCCTAGGACCATAAAACCACTGCTAGAGTGTTCACAGACAGCGGTCCCGAGAAGCAGAGCCTATGCTTCGGGCGCTACCACCCCGGGCGATTTTACACGAATATTTCCAACAGTGACTTTAAGCCGCAGACCGGAAAAAAATGCAGCCGGCTAACGCTTTCAAAGTTCAATAGCTCCCAGACAATAGTGCCTAGGACCATCAAACCACTGCTAGAGTGTTCACAGACAGCGGCCCCGAGAAGCAGACCCTATGTTTCGGGAGCTACCACCCCGCGCGATTTTACACGAATATTTCCAACCCTGACTTTAAGCCGCCGACCGGAAAAAAATGCAGCCGGCTAACGCTTTCAACGTTCAACAGCTCCCAGACAATAGGGCCTAGGACCATCAAACCACTGCTAGAGTGTTCACTGACAGCGGCCCCGAGAAGCAGAGCCTATGCTTCGGGCGCTACCACCCCGCGCGATTTTACACGAATATTTCCAACCCTGACTTTAAGCTGCCGACCGGAAAAAAATGCAGCCGGCTAACGCTTTCAATGTTCAATAGCTCCCAGACAATAGGGCCTAGGACCATCAAACCACTGCTAGAGTGTTCACAGACAGCGGCCCCGATAAGCAGAGCCTATGCTTCGGGCGCTACGATCCCGTGCGATTTTACACGAATATTTCCAACCCTGACTTTAAGCTGCCGACCGGAAAAAAATGCACCCGGCTAACGCTTTCAAAGTTCAATAGCTCCCAGACAATAGGGCCTAGGACCATCAAACCACTGCTAGAGTGTTCACAGACAGCGGCCCCGAGAAGCAGAGCCTATGTTTCGGGCGCTACCACCCCGCGTGATTTTACACGAATATTTCCAACCCTGACTTTAAGCCGCCGACCGGAAAAAAATGCAGCCGGCTAACGCTTTCAAAGTTCAATAGCTCCCAGACAATAGGGCCTAGGACCATCAAACCACTGCTAGAGTGTTCACAGACAGCGGCCCCGAGAAGCAGAGCCTATGCTTCGGGCGCTACCACCCCGCGCGATTTTACACGAATATTTCCAACCCTGACTTTAAGCTGCCGACCGGAAAAAAATGCAGCCGGCTAACGCTTTCAATGTTCAATAGCTCCCAGACAATAGGGCCTAGGACCATCAAACCACTGCTAGAGTGTTCACAGACAGCGGCCCCGAAAAGCAGAGCCTATGTTTCGGGCGCTACGACCCAGTGCGATTTTACACGAATATTTCCAAACCTGACTTTAAGCCGCCGATCGGAAAAAAATGCAGCCGGCTAACGCTTTCAAAGTTCAATAGCTCCCAGACA